>NW_027589740.1:60664-60801 GCF_028453695.1 Augochlora pura
AATGATACTTTACTGATTCGTCTGGGATCATTTGATCGAAATGGACCACAATTTCGTTAAATATTAAAGAGTTTTTGCAAGTTCCTGAAGACCATTCAAGGGTCTCTGAAGACTCTCCAGAGTTACCTCCAGAGACT
>NW_027589741.1:0-2000 GCF_028453695.1 Augochlora pura
ACGTATTCCCGAAGTTGCATCTTTCGCCGGTAGCGCTGCTTTTGGCGGTGGCTGCTGAATGCGCATTCATCGGCAATTTCGCGCGGAACAGTTTGCGAGGTGGGAAACGTGAGGAGCGACAAGTTCTGCATACTACCCCCATATGCAGCGCGAAACGTGCGGCCACGAAGAGGTATTCTTGTTGTTGGTTGAATTACATTTCCAGAATCTCTAATGCGACACCCGCAACTTCGCTCGGCCAAAAATCGGTGGGACATGCGAACACTTACCTAGGTGCTTAGCGATTACTTTTGTCAATGGACGTTCGTTTCTTCAAATTTTTCAATTATTCTAATTTTTCTGGAATTATTCTTTTTCGTAATTTATCTTCGTTTTGCAGAACTTGAACGAATTCGTCGCGAAAGTCTAAGAAGCAAGACATAATTTGTTTGGTGACTGTAAAGTAGATTTGTTAAATAATTGCAAAGTAGTTTTGTTAGATTACTGCAAAATAGCTTTGTTAGATAACTGAAAAGTAGCTGTATGTATTGGACACTTGAAATAATCGTTTATAAAGCAATTCATTGACAGATTGTTTCCAGATAGTACAAAGACGTCCCCAATGTCCTATGAACAGTCTAGGAACGTCCTTTGTTAAAATCAAAAAGTTCTAAATTCAAAAAGACATCCTCGTCTTACGAATGTCTTATGGACGTCTTTAATAATCCAGTCGACTAAAACGCAGCTTCCAAAATTTATCATAAGTACAAACACATAATATAAACGTATTCTTACAAAATTACAATTTATTCGAATAAATAATTCTCCGAATAACTGACGGCTATTCTTACCCTGTAAAATAACTAACAACGAATAATAAAGAATTTCTACTCGAGTAAAACATTAAACTAGAAGGAATAGAACCAGACAATTGATCTAAATATTTATTCGAAACAATTCGAGCAATGTCGAACTCTGAACAGAGTTGTCGAACAACGCGTCGATGATTTAGGATCGGCTAGGATTTCGAAGTTGCAAACCTGGTGGAAGGTGAGAACCACTGGCTAGCAGATCGTGCGGGGAGGGGGGCGGGGGGGGGGGGGTGAAAGAGAGGGTTGGCTCGATCGACGACTATAAATCAGGAAGGACACGCGAAGCTCGCCGTTCTTCCTGCCTCTATCAGGACAAACTCCTTCCAGGAGCGCGCTTCTACGGAAGTATCGACCCCGGCGGATAGAGAAAACTGAACTGCAGGGCGCGCATTCCACCGCCGAGGGGGTCCCCCGGGCCGTGCCAGCGTTAGGATCCCGTCGCCCTTGGACATTAAATTTACAAAAGGAATGCTTAACGTTTCCTGTCGTTCACGGCGTCGTTATCGCCGGTGCTACGCGCGCGCGCGCGCGCGACGTAATTGCCGCGCGACGGACGTGTCTCGAACCTTGCGATACGCAACCCTCTGGGAAACAAGGCCGTAGAATTTTGTAGCAGCGTCGCCTCTTCGCCGCTTTTTAATACATTCGACGGGAAGCGATTTCAATTTCCATCGGCGCCGAGGATTTCTGAAAAGCATACAACTTGCACTACGATTCTCCAAATTATAGAGAATCCTTTTAGACTCTCGAAAAATTCATATGCTTTACAATAAAAAATAAATCACACTCGTGTTCCACAATAAAAAATAAATCACACTCGTGTTCCACAATAGAAAATAAATCACACTCGTGTTCCACAATAGAAAATAAATCACACTCGTGTTCCACAATTTTCTTAAATTTATTTTAAATTAATTATTCAGCTTACATCCGCGCTGTAATTATTGCAACGAGGTAAACAAAGTATACCAATATTCTCCTACGTTTTGCTAAAAAGACATCGCCGCAGTATCCTAAGCAACCAATGCGCGACAGGTCGACACGAAATGAAGAAAAGCAAACGCGTCCACTGAAAGAAGGTGCAACATTTCCGAGCAAATCCTCCATAGCCTTTGGCACGGTGTTCGATGCTAGACACGATTGAAAAGC
>NW_027589742.1:0-3000 GCF_028453695.1 Augochlora pura
ACCGCGCGCGCGGTGGAACAGTTTGTAAGAGAGTCCGCGGCCATTAGAACGAATCTCTGGGATTTAATGTCTCCTTCCTTCCGTTGGCTTAAATAAGGCTAAATGGAGTTTATGCATTATTGCCCGCGAAACTTCCAGCATCGCGACAGATCCTTACCTCCCCCTCGGTGGGAAAAGTTTAATCGCTGTCCTGCGGCCGCCGCCGCCGACGACGCCGCCGTTGATCCCGCGAAATCCATACAGGCGACAAATCATCGCGAGCTACCCCGCGCTGATTACTACCGCCCACGCAATTTCCTGTTGTCGCCGACTTCGCCGTGCTGCGTTGAATGCACTTTAAAAACACGGTTACTCGATGCAGTTGTACACTTTACTCATTTAGAGCCGATTATAGGCTATTACAGAGCTGACAGGTGAAATTATATTTTATTTTTGCTGTTCTAGGAATACGGAAAGAATTCTAATGTTTTAATTGTTGAATTTGTAACAGTTGCATCAATGCAGGTATATTTAATAGCTCGATTCTGGATTGCATGCAGTTGCGTGCTATGCATTCACCTAGTCAGGTACTGATCGCTTGTATAGTATAATACATTGAATTTGCATAACGCATTAGTTTCGAAGATCGCTTCTATAGAAAATAGTGTTGTAAAATGTTTTATTTAAATATCAAGTATCTATGATTTTCGAAATGTTTTCCTGACAATCGCGATATATTAAACGTTACGATAATATATTTTAAAAATTAGCATAAATGTAAAACGAGTCTCAGAAACGTCTCCCTGACGGTGGCGATTATGTTCAGCGTTCTGACGTCGATCGACGCGCGCGGATCGGTTCCCCGGGTACGGATACGAATAAGAAGGCGGCTGTAAAACGGCGGGACCATAATCTGTAATGCCGGGGCGGCACGGCTAATTGCGTCAGGTTCTAATCACCCGAAAGATTAGACGCGAGCGTGAACGAGGAGACGCGTTGTGACGGAGCCCGCGAAGAAGGGTAACGTTACGCGAGGCGCGACGGTAGTCCTCGCGTCGGTGGCATGTGTCGTTGATGAGGCGGTTAGTATTCAGCTTGGTGCTTTCCGGGCCCCGGAACTTTTGAAAACTAACCGAGTAAAGCCACCTTAATTCCATAAGAGGGAGGCCAAAGGGGTTTCGGGCGTCATCGTAACACCCTCTTAATTACAGGATATTAGGACGCCCGCAGGAGACCGCGGAGGTTGCAGGAAGCCAGATAGCGCGATTTATTATTCGCGGTCCACCTTATCTCGCTTTTTAGGAGCCGGATTTCTTGGCCTGTAAACCGCCCACCCCTCTCCACCCACCCCGCAGGCGAGAGATTGATTCGCCGATCTCGATGAGCACGTTTTTAATTGTCGCGCACCCTCAAACCCCTGACTGGGCTCCGAGGGGGACTCGAGAATTGTCGAAGTCGACTAGATGTTAAAGTCGTAGAATGAATCTAGGTGTCTGACTAGTGCGATTTTGTTCTACTAGTTTGAATAGGAAGAGTTTTTCTAGGAACGAAGCTGTGATTAATAAACAGAAATTATGGGAGCAGTACTCACACGCAGAGTATCTCGTCCTTGCCGCCTTGGAACAGCCCATGCTTGCCCCATCGCTTGGGCAGCTCCACCAGAGATATACCCATTTCACTCCACATTACCAGTTGCGTTCCCGTTTCGTTGATCAATAAATTTTTAACATCGTAGATTGGCGGATCCGTGAGAAGCAGCCTCTGAAACACGATTTAAAGAAATCGGTTAATGTACGCACGATGAAGATTGTTCATTGAGATGAGGTTAAAATCCCGAGTGACGCCATCTTGAATTTTTCTCTCACAATATTGAAATACAGAAATTTATATGTCTTCAGAATTTATTTTAATTCGTACGTATTAATTCTAATATTAAGACATTAATATTATGAATATAATATAATTATATTATACAATAAATACAATATTATATAATATTATAAATATAATATTTCATCCCTTAGACATTAACAAGATTCACGCAGACATTACTCTACGAATCTACGAATGATTTCATTTTAAACGAAACGTGCCCCTCCTAAGACAAGCCTAATAAAAGTTTAAAAAATCGCGAAGATTTTCAATTCAATCACTCGTCTCCGGGAATATTTGAAAAAATTCCAGAGCGGCCGATACCGGGCGAAACTTCCGGCCGGTACCGTGCAGCATTACAATATTAATTTTCCGCGGTAACGAGATATCCCCGAACCCCATAACTTCCACTTTCACCCCTCGCATCGTCTATCGATTAATAAACTTTATAATACGATCCTACTTCTCGTTTGTTCTCCGAGTTTGATTTTTATCACGAGCGGCTCCCCGGGAAAAAGGCAGGTGCACGGCGGAGGAGCCCCTTTTCGCCACCACCGTCGAGCCCCGCCAGACTCATCTTTAACGTCCCCCCTCCCCCTCCCCGCCGGTTCCTCCGCCGCCCTCGTTCGCCCTGATATTTAATTTCAAACTAAGTTCGCGAACGCCGAACATCATTACGCGTCGGCATCCCCGCGGGTTGGGGGTATCGGCGCGTATCAAGGGGCAATTATTTTTTTACCCCTCCGGGGGTAGTTTCTTGCGAGGTCGACGGCGCCGATCTTATTGACTAAACCGTTTGCCGAATCCCGTCGAGTAATCTGACCAACTTTCGTCCCTTGATTCCGATTGCGAATACTGCGATACCTGGACTCGTTTAACCCCCTTCAACCCCCCCCCCCCCGTCAACCCCCAATCGAGCACTCGTGTATCTCTGCCATTTTATTAAGCCTCCAATTCGCAGCGAATCCACAGCCAATCAGGGCCAAGCTGTTTCTATCATCAAGAATCATTGTGCAAAACTTTAATAGGAAATTATGAAAAATTTCTGTGTCCGTAGCAACATTTGGAAATTTTGTTTTTATGAGAATATGACATATTGTTCAGATGAGAATATGACAATCGAATTTATTTTTATTGGTAGAGTTACTT
>NW_027589743.1:0-3000 GCF_028453695.1 Augochlora pura
ACCTCAAACTGGAAGAGGCCTGCTGGACTCGCCAGGAATGCAAAGCCTCATAACACAAATGATGGAGAACCCACAACTGATGCAAACTATGTTAAATGCTCCTTATACAAGGTCTATGCTCGAAGCAATGACTGCAGACCCTGCTATGGCTAGCAGAGTGATTTCTGCAAATCCCTTATTTAGCGGAAATCCGCAAATGCAAGAGCAAATGAGAACTATGATGCCGGCTTTTATTCAGCAAATGCAGAACCCTCAAATTCAAAATATTCTTACGAATCCAGGTGCTCTGGCTGCTGTTATGCAAATTCACGAAGGATTGGAACAGTTGCGTACCGCTGTTCCAGGATTTGTTGAAACGTAAGTTTTTGTCAATAGCTGTATTCTATAACATTGTATTTCCACGTTAAAATGGAAATTGTCTATCACTAGTTACTTGCATACGTACTTTTAGTATGGGTATGACCGTGCCGCCCGCGGCAACAACAACACCAACCGCTGGCACAACAAATCCAACACCACCTACTACACAAGCATCGGACACGAACCAGCAAGACGCATTCTCTCAGTTTATGGCGCGCATGGTAAACATTTTATTCGAGTTCTTAATTGATTAACAGAGTTGGGCTTTAATTGATCAACATTTTTTATGTTATTGTCGAATGTTTACCTAAAATCTAATTTTTGAGAGATTCGGTTTAAACAGAGGAATCAAACTTGAAGTATTTCGAGGATTAACTGTATTAAACATTGTCCAACTCTGATTCACAAGATGCATGAATTCTTTTTAATATCGTTTACTTCAGGTATCTGCAATGGCATTAAATCAAGGCGTAGAAGTGGAAGGTCAACCTGTGCCTCCACCGGAAGAACGTTATAGAGCACAGTTAGAACAACTTACGGCTATGGGATTTGTTAATAGAGACGCTAATTTACAAGGTAAAATGGATGTGCGGTCTTCACGGTTTTTTGTTTCGTTTTTAATACTGGCATGCACTTAATACATTGTTTTAACTAAGAATCTACATTCAATTGAACTTTATGGCGTCACGCAGTGTAGCAAAATACTAAAAAAAAAAAACAATATTTTCAGCACTAATTGCCACATTCGGAGACATAAACGCTGCTGTTGAACGGCTATTATCTAGTGGGCAAGTGTCCAAGTGTCCATGAGCTAACACCAATATGTAATACTGTTATTCTATTTTACGTTATTATGTTACTGTTATTACTATTTTTAATTTTCTCCTTGTTTACCTCTTACAACAGGCGTGGTGAGAGAGATATATGAGGTAATTGGCAGACAGAAAATTATAAACTTCTACCCCAACTCTTGACAGAATACACGCTACTGACTCATACAAATATGCATTTTTATTTTGGATTTGGTACATTACTGTAACTCGATAAAGAAACAAACAAAAAAAACTGCAAAAAATAATTACTGGTATGTAAATGTTTAACTTGTTCACTTATATTTCACGATTTCGAAAATTTCCTAGTTTAATTTTTTGTTTCTTGTATGTTTTCCTCGATGTGCTCTAAGTACTAGATAGCTCTGTTAATGTATTTCGTCGGTGTAAATTTGCTTATCCACGCATTCAAGAGAATTATAATTATTAGATCATAAATACAAGGGGAGGGAGGGGAACGAGGGGACGCGTTGCTCCATCTTCTTTGTTGTTGTACATTTATGGCGTTTCTTAGAAACAATGGAACCTGCATGGAAAATAGTTCACCGTTTACGACTAAGTAAATACCAAACGCTTCTGGCTTGATCGGGTCGAGTTTACGAATTTTTCACGAAGGATATCATTTGTTTTCTTAAATGTACGTAATCATATTAGTAAATGTATTGCATGAAACGTTGATATGTTTCGCGACAGAAAACCGGGGTTACGGGGTATAATTATCGATCACTAAGCAACATTTGGTGTTTAGACATGAACGAACCGTCGAGACTACAAATTCCAGAGTTTTGCAGCTAACGTGGATCTCGTTATTCTATTATTTGATTCCTCTTAAAAGATGGGAAATATATATTCGACGATACGTTAGCATTTTCCATGTAAGTTTTATACGTAAGGGCAAGCGAGAGAATGATTAATTCGTTTTTGTTTGATCTTTATGCCGACGCACATTGTTTCATCTTTGTTTTATTCCCTTTTGTTTCTATTGTACGCATAACGAAAGAATAAGAAGAAGGAACGGTAACTATGCACTATATGTCTTACAAGAATACAAATTTAGAGATTTGTAGCGTGATGATCGAGAACTTTATGGTGTATGTTGTTTATATATAGAATCGCGCGAAAACAAAAGAACGGTTTAACGAAGATAATGTCACATGTAAATGTGTTTAAGTTGGACATTGTAATCGTCGATTAGTTTCTAAGGACATACTTGAAGCAAGGAAAGCAAGTAGCAGATGGAAACGATGAATGTTGTAAATTATCTTTATCGATGACGATGGAAGAACAAAAAAAAAAAGGGACAGTTATAATTTCGCTATTTTTGATTGATGTACGATTACATGAATATCCATGCGCATTTTAATAAACTTTTATGTGTATTCAGTATACTTCACTAAACAAGGTATTCTGTAAAGGCGATTATATTACAAAATAAAAATTATGGTTGATTCATATTTACGGATTTTAACTACCAGATAATGCCTAAGGTATTGATTTGTTTACCTTAGCAATACACATTGTGAGCGGATGATATGCGTATATTAAACATATGTTTAGAGACAAAATAGACTAGAACCTATGTAAAATATACATTTCGAATTGAGCCGATGTTTTTATTCATCCTTGTATAATTACTAATATAATTTGAAATGAACAGATAATAAGATCATTAATTTTTACAATCCATATTACAGTAAAACAAAGTACAAAAAATCTCTTCAGTTGCATCAATTGTTTTTAATTTTCTGAAGTTTATAATACACCAAAACTTCTATAATCAATTTCATAAAAAAACCAAAGGGAACAAATC
>NW_027589744.1:0-15661 GCF_028453695.1 Augochlora pura
GAAATAAATTTCGATTCAAAATAAATCAATAATATTCATCTGTAGTAGATCTTTCATGATATTTGTATTACGAGTCTGACTTGTTATTATAGCGTAAGGGATTGATATAACTATTTTCATCGGAGCAAGACATTCAGTATTAACCGGACGACAGCGGGACAGGACGTGTCAACGGAAGAAACGGAAATCGTGTTCGTCCGCGCCGTTGCCGCGACCAGCGTACCACCAAGGCGTCCGATTATCCTGCGAATCGGGCACGCTCGTGGGAATAATTCCACCCCCGCGCAGCTGGCATTCTTGGGGAGCGAAGCGGTTATTTTGATCGACCGACATTATAAGCCTGGAACCGCCGCCGCTGCTTCCGGAACCGTGAAACGAGCTCCCAAGTATTAAGACGATGATATTTGCAGGCTACGCGCGGCTCGCCGCGCCGGAACCACGGTTCAGAGACGCGTATAGATTACCGCTAGACAGAATATAAAGAGCGGAATTATTGTAGGCAGGGCGAGGCGGTCATTGGGAACGTTGTCGCACATTTTTTTCTGGGTCTCCTCCACTGGTGGACGCAGAATGGGGCGGAGTTGTTTTCTTAATCAACGTTCGGACGGTGTGAACATTTTTTAAGAGGATAACGCTATCTTACATAGTATCTTACGTAGTATTAACAATTTTTTCCTTCGTATAATGGTAATAGATATTTTTAGGTCAATTTGATCTTTTATCAAATCTGGCCATACATTTTCTTACTCGTACCAAGAGTACTCAAATAAACGAAACACCCTGTATATTCCATCTATTTCTACAGATACAACTTGTTACAAATTTTATGCTTCATTATCAAGGAAACCTGTCCCGCGTTGTCTCGTTCCTTTTAAAAAGATCTGCAAAGTGAGCTCATAAAACAGACCAATAAAGGGGGGGCAGCGTTCTCTCCGAATAAAATCGATAAAACTACAATTTACGAGACGGCGGCGCGGTGCCGCGGTCTGCACGCAAGAAACAAGTCGATCGTTCTCGCCGGTATTAATTTTTGTCGACGTCGCGTATTGCTCCGGGGATAAATATCGCTCGATACGGAACCCGGGCAGCAGTCCCGCCGATTGCCAGCGAGATCGCGAGCGCGACGGCATCGAGTTTTCCTGCGCGAGTTCCGCGGGCATCTCGTCGTTCGTTCGAGCCGCGCGGCGCGTCGTCGTCCCGAGACGACAAGCGGATAATTAGCAGGCTGGGCGAGGCGTCGCCGTCGCCGCGATGGAAATAAATTTCGGCTGTAAGCAGCCATGAAGCCGTCGCTTAATTGTACGCCGCGCTGCTGCCCGCGAGGCTCGTTCCCCCCGCGTTCCCTCGCTCGCTCGCTCGCGATTCTCTTTCCGACTTCGTTCCGCCGAACTTTTCCCGAACGCAATTTCGGCGACGACGAGCGAGAAATTTCAGCGGGAGCTCCGCGGAGTTCGCCTTTCCCCCCGCCCCGCCGCTTCGACGTGGATACTTTCGGCGAAAGACTAGCGACACTCGCGCGAAAATGCTCGCCTCGTCGGCCCGCGCCGTTCGGCCCGCATTCGATGCCTGCGGATTATGGTTATTGCGCGCGCGGAGTTCCACGGAGTTCGGTTCGCCGTGAGCACTTTGTCTTCTCGCTGTACAGTAAAGAGGCCCGGAGGAAACTCGGTCGCGAGTAGATCGGCGATATTAAAATAAAATGTTTCGGGAATGGTTTACTCGATAGAGGCTGTGTACATTGTTTGAACTCCGATCGTTTTTAAAGGATTTTAGAGGCAGCCTTTTTCGGAGAATGCTCAAAGTTTGACTAACCCCGGCCCGAATGTTGCTACGGCAAATATGGCGGTAGAATTGATACCGTTGTTTGCGATTGGTACTTTTCGAAGCTGTCGTAAATACGGCTACCGCGTTTCGGAGTTTCCAACGTGTTTTCGTTTGCGCGTTTTCTTTGCTTAGTTACGAGACTGCGGATTTTTATGGAGAATGGAGCTTACCCGCGTCGATTGCAAGAAATAGAGATTATAGAGTAATAGATTCTTAAATTTTTTTCTCTCTTATTTTCACTCTTAAATAATAAGATATATCTTAAATAATAGAGTCACGTTTTCATATTTCTTAAATCTTTATAACTACTTTATACCTATCTTTATACTCTTCGATCAGTTATAACTACTTCAGGTATATTTAAATTACAACTGCTAAATTTTGAACGTGAAAAATCTGGAATCTATCAATTATTATACCGTTTTTCTATCGATGTGCCACCGCAAGAGGTACTTGTTGCACATCATGCCGATCACAACTAAATTAATTTTACACTATTCCTCTCTAGTTTATGTAAGCTTTTAACCCTCTTAGTGCCGGGCGAAAAAGCCAAATTTCACAGTTTGCTAGGATTTGGAGAAGGGCTCATAAAAACCAAACGAAAAGCAATATTTATATAATTCAAAAAGCAGTTCATTAAGGACGAAATTGAGAATGGAACAATGACGGCAATTTTTCTATATTCATTGGAAATTATATAAATAAGAAAGATATAAGTATAAGGCACTTTTCGCCAGGGCTGCGCGAGCCGATATATCGGCCCTCCGGCACTAAAAGGGTTAAAAGAGACAAATTTCGTTTGAAAGCACGCCGCGTAAACATTGTGTAAACATTGTGAACCTCCCGAGAACGGTTCTTCCTTTTTTCTGCAAGCGCATCATAAATCGACAATATTGTTGATAATATTGTCGAAAGGACAAGCTGTCCTTTGGGCAAGGACAGAATAAAAGGCGAGCGAACAGCATCGAAGCTCTCAGTTATTGTCTAGTCTACGCCCGGTCGCAACGACCGTGAATTCACGCCTCTCCTTCAGTTTCTAAGTGCGGACTGCCTGTACAGCAAAACGTGAGTTACAAAATAAACGACTGTAATCCCCCGTGTGGCGAAGCTTAGCGTACGTCTCCTTTCCGAACCTCGTCACCGAATCCCCACAATTGAATAACTTCGTCAATCTATTTGGTCCGATAAATTAAAAATAGGAAAACTAGATAAAATATCATCATTTCACAGACTCTTAAAATGGTCAGGAAGCACGTCTATTCGCTGACTCGTTTCGTCGAAAGGTGGAACACTATGTACCCAGCCTTTCTCTTCAGAACTAGCCAAGAACGAAGTTTAATTGACGCGCGCGCGCACGCGTGTGTGTGTGTCAGTCAGAGTACAGTAATGTTTCGATTTCTGTCGCAATTTTTCGGTTCTACTCCTGTCGCGGTGCTATTCCTACGCCACTGTAATTTATCGATTTCTTCGCTACGCCGATGCCGAAGTTCGACGGAGTTGATGAACACGTGTGCTGCGGCACGCGCCGCGGCTCCTTTGACTCTAATTCCGGGAGGACAACTCATAATACTATAACAAAACTTTAATTTTAAGATTTTAAAACTGAATTTCTTTTTAACATATTGCTGATAATTTTCTGATTAAAATGAGACTAAACATGACATAATTTTACCGTTTTCTTCAATAACCGTGACGTGTCACAAAGTTAAGATTTCTAAGAGAATTTCATAATAGCATTTCGAAAAAGCCTACAGGCAGGACGTGCCGTAAACCGGGATAATCCGAAGGGTCATCCTGGTCGTGTACGCAACGGTACCGAAACCGTAGGAGGTTGACCTGGACGATTTCCCATAGCAAATTACCAATTTATTAATAATTAGCAATTAAACCATCTTTCTATGAATCTGCAAACCATTTTTTTCGTTATCGATGCTGAGTTTCGAGGAGCTCGTATCTAAACAGCTTCTCACTGTTCAACCATCCTTACTCCAAGGCCCCTTCAAATTCCAGAATTGATGGAAAAAATACAGTAAATTGTTCCGCCACACTTTCCGCCAAACGCGTAGAATTCTAAATGTCTCGAAATCGAAGCGATCTCAAAACCTACCGCATCGAAGTCGTCGCGATGCTTACAGTTCCTGTCGCGAATGCGTGTCCGATTGATTCACTTGCGGTCGCGACCTCGAAGCGATTTTCTATACTTACCGTCTCGAAATCGAGGGAATATTTGCACCTATCGTCTCGAAATCGAGTCAGTCTTTACATCTACTATCTCAAAATCGAAATTAATATCTATACTTTTCTCGAAATCGAAGCCATCTGAAAACCTATCGCGTCGAAGTCGTCGCGATGCTTGCAGTTCCTGTCGCGATTGCGTGTCCGATTTGATTCAGTTTCTGTCGCCACCGTGTGGCCGATGGCGTGTAGAGAAGGCTACACTTGCTGTCGCTCGAATTACACAATACCATATATAGCATTGTCTTTAATACTTCTTTTTGACTTTAATACTTCTTTTATAATTACGAATCGGTTTTTTTAATGTTTTTTTTCGTAAATAAAATAAAATACTTGATTCGTATAATGAATAAATACGGTGTAAAATATGTCGTGTTTGGTATCATTTTAATTGGAAAAATCTGACCAATATAGTAAACAAATTTTCATGTATAAAAAATTGGAAATAAGAAAGTTAAGTAATCGTTTTTATACTAGCGTTACAATGTATGTATTCATAGTAATCTACACCGGCATGCGGCGGCTGCCTCTCCAGGTTACAATGTAGTTTCGCTCGCCCCGAGTCTCGTTCCATCTCTTTCTTTTATGAGATGTCCCCAAATACAAAGGCGAGCCGCGACGATCGATAATCATGTCTTCGGATTCAGTTCGTGACGACTTTCGATTCCTACTTGGCGACACTAACTGAATCATTACTGTATTTGAGTTGATAATAGAATTCTTAGTGACCCGGCACACAGCGCGTTCCCAGCGAACGCGCGCCACCTTATTGAATATTGCAATAAATCATGCAACGTATAAATCATCGAACGCAAACACGATACGTAAGAGAGCTGTAATACAACATTCGCTGATAAAATACGCGGTTACACAAAGACGGCGGGCTTCCCTCATGAATTTTCCGAGTGAAATTATTTGAAAAAATGTTTCGCACACACGGCAGCCACGCTGAACCGCTTTATATAAATATATGTGTACATATTATAAATTAGTACGCTCGTATAAATGATTAAAAAAAACCGGTGCTAACGTGCACTCGTTTATTTATGGTAATTCGGGCGTGTTACTCGCGCGAGCGTTAACGCGCGTATGTAATTCGAATCCGATGGAATAATTAACGAATTTAATACGGCCGCGTTAATCATCGTCGCGAATAAGTTCGTATTTGCAACGAGCGATCGTCGCGGTTTCGTTTCTGTACGCGTCGCGGTTTGCAACGATCCGCGCGTTCTTCTCGATCCTGTAGTATTTTCTCTTATATATTTTTTATTTTCAATTGCAATAGGTTCAGAGAATGCCTTGCAATAATTTTGTTATATGAAGATATTAGATAGATATTACTGTTAGCAGAGTAAGCAGAGAAAAATTAGTACGCTGATATAAGATTTTTTTTTTAAATTTCGTATTTAAGTTCATATTTATTTAGATTATTAGTGACCGTGTCGGAGGAGTATATAATTAAATAAAATTGTAGCTCTGTGTTTACATGAAATAGTGAAGTTTCATATCTTTTAGTAAGGCTAACACTGTTCCACGCGTGCCCGCTGTTTATAACGCTTCTGGGAAATTTGGCAAACGATGTTCCACCTTTATCTCTCTGTACTTAACACAGTTGCGATGATATTAGGTCGGCGCATACGAAATGGCGGTTTTCGTATATTTCAATTAAACTTTTATTTAACGAGCTCGATAAATATTCCCTTAATCGGAACAGTCTCGAGTCTTTAATAAAGAGTGGACGAACACGAATCGGAAATATAATTCCGACCTAACACGAATCGCAAATATAATTTCGACCTAACACGAATCGCAAATATAATTTTGATTTATTTGCCGAGCACGCAGCGTTCGACTTTTATCAAACGGTGAACAAATTTTTATTAGACCGATCGCGTTATGGGAAAAAGAAGCGGGACCCGCGCCGCGCGTTCCTTCTGTTTGCCCCGAAAACATTGTTAATTTCGTTCGCTGCGTGTTCGCGGTCTTGGAAAACATGTTACACGGAAACGTCAATTACATGAACAATTAAGCGTTTTGTTTGTACGGCGAAACAATACGCGAGCGACGGAAGTTACAGATGTAATTAGGAAAACGGGCCTCCGCTGTTATTTGTGCAATGATGTTATTTTTAATATTTCTATGATTCCTTTGTCCGCGTCCTAATGAATCGACGTTATTGCCAATCTATCTTTTGTAATAATGAAAACGTAACATAATGTGTAGCAATGTGTTCAGAGTGAAATAGTGCAATACTAGCATTGGGAAAATATCAGAAATAAATGCACGGTTGTAATTACGAAATAATTGTAACAGAAATATTTGCTGTAGAAGATTAATTCTTGAAACGTCGTTTATTATTTTTATTATTGGACTATGCCAGAGTGAAATTATTTGATCGATTTTTCTATCATAGTTGTCTCGTATCTAGTAGTTTAATTTTATAATTTATTATTTAATTATTTCATTGAAGTTTTCTACTAGGTGATAATTTATCTAAATAATACAATGATTAGTATAGACTGGAACAACGAGTTGTCAGGTAGAATTGTGTTTATTTCTTTAACTAAAAAATAATATAATAACTTTAAATTAAATATACTCATTTTTTTATAAATGCATAAAATCCACATTTTAATAATTCGACAATAGAGTTTCCATTTATTTCAGAAATTTCTATAGCTCGCGAGATAAATTTGTCACTAATTATTCTCGATAATACTTTTTATCGCGACGCGAAACGATCAGAGATCGCCGGGGGATATATCGTAGCGAGACCTGTTCGTGGAACGGTTCGCAGGTGGCGATTGTTTCTTTCATGATTTAACGAGCATCAAAAGAGCAAAACGGGTAAGGGGCGCAAGAAGAAATTGGAACGTAGCCCGGGCGGGTATTGGCGCAACGATTAAAGGAGGAAAGAACAAACCGAACGGTTTTGTAGAACACGGAAAGCTTGCCCGTGCTCTGTCGTAAATTGCTGCGTGAGAGCCTGATAAAAAGTGAAATTCCGCGGCAGTTCGCGGGCGTGAAAACGAAGGGAGCAATTGCTCGTTAAACTTTCGTCTTGCGCCTCGCCTCCGAGGATAACTTCCTTTTCAGCGTTGGGGGGGCCCCGGTGATTATCGGAACCGCCCCGACAAAAGAGAATTTCTCCGGCGGTGTTCGATTATTTTAACGACCGGCTGCGATTCTCCTCAGATGCCCGGAGGTCTGTCGATCGTCTCGATCGATTTCCCTGCGGTGTAATTCCCCCGGTCTCACTTCGATAAACTTTCCCGTTCGGGCGCTCGAACACGTCGGTGTTACGCGCGCAACGGATCTCCCGGTGTTTTCGCCGAAAAATCATTATCGACGAACGCGTCCGGCCGCCTCCGTTCCACCGTCGCTTCGAAATCGCCAATTAATTCGTCGCTTTAATTAATTTTCCCCCGGTATAATGCGTATCATGTTGCAAATAAAAATCATGTTTTTTTCCCATTCCGGGCATCGCGTCGCGAAAACACCGTATCGGAAATTATACCATCGGGAGTGGGGGGTCTGGGGGGCAAAAAGTATTTAAATGCGCGTTTGCGAGTGGTTATTGGCAGGAGTGTTATTCATTAAATCGGCGAGATTTTAAATACCTTTTGCGGAAAACGTTTGCCGGCTCGTCGCGCAATTTTTCCGGGCTCGTAATAAATATTTATTTCCAAAATCACGTCGATACCAATTGAAGAACCCCTCCGATGGCGCTGACGGTATTTTCTTTTCAACGGGAGTAGAACGTTTCTGTCGGAATCGATGTTTTTCCGTTTGATTTTTATTCGTTTCGAAAAATTACACGGCGACACATCTCGCTGTCTCTGTCGGAAATATAGGACCCGCATTATGGAATAAAAATAAAAAGGACTAAAATGGGGTAAAAATTGAACCAAAATAAAACCTGTCCGTTACGATTGGAAAAAGTAAGGATCGAGTGAAATGTTTGTCCCTTTTAAACAATTACGCTAAGCTGAAATTAATATATCGACACGATTGGTTCTCTTTTCCATTTAAATTCGCAGCAATCCAATTACATTAATGTCGTACAATTTACTCGTTCGCGATCGGAGCGCTTCGCAAACTTCGCAGTCCTTAGCTCGCCTGCGTCCCGCGCAACCGGTTGCCACAAATTATCCCCAATAAAATCGCGCGTCGGCCGTACGGAGACACACGGAGATTTTACCCAGAATCCCGGCGAGGTGCGAAATCGTTGACGTGCCCACCGCCTGTACGCCGATTTACGAGCACCAGATACCAAGAACCTCCGGGAAAAGCCCCCCGTGCCGCGGACACCGTAATTTAGTGATACGTATATAATCGTGGATCGAGACATTTTGCATCGTGCACCGAAATCGAACCGCCACGGACTCCGGCGCGCGGAAATGTATTGGACGGGCGCGCGTTCATCTGGGCAGATACAAATTGCGCTTTGCAGCACGTCATTCGACATTTTTACGTTTATCGTTCGGACCAATTAATCTCTCGCAATGACAAACGAGCGGATAATAACGATTTCACGTGATTATCGACCGGCGTATCCATATTGAATACCTGCGATTTTTAATGCGATCGATGCGACCGGAGATTAAAATACCGTGTACGAAGTGGAGCATTGGATTTCGATCTGACCTCGCACGTTCCTCGATTCGACAATTATTATTCCCATTCTTTCGGTTTCTTTTTTAACCCTTAGCACCTGTAAAGTACTGAAAGATCTTGCTTTCATTTCTGTACTTTAGAAAATTATGTTCTAGTTATTAGATCCTATAATTTAATTCTAATATTTTATGTATTTTAATATATATTAAAATGTATATTTTTCCGTATAGCTGTACACAGTGTTAATTACATACATATGTATATTCTTTTCTTACTGTACTGTGCATACACACTTTCACTTGAATCGTTTACTTTAATAATTAATAATTGAGTGAAGCACGATACATTCACAAAAGCCACTATAGTGGCGCGTCGTGCCTAAGAGATTAAATTTAGTAATTTACCATAAAAATAATAATAGAAAATATGTAATTGTATCATCGATATTGGAGTGTAAAGGGATGAATTTACGTTCTGAAATGTCAATTGCATCATAGTTGAAATTTGAAAAAACGAAACGGGATGGAATTAAATGACTCAATTTTCACCAGAACAATCACAGTTAGAGTTTAAAACTCAAATTGACCTAAACAGTGTTCAAAACTTGAAACCAGACGTTGTAAACATGTGGTTAGTTTGTTGACTTAAAGTGTAACCTAGAAGCGGATAAGTTATTATCTCTTGAGCGAGCACAGTCAAAGGTAGCGCGAGAGAGCTAAGTAGACGAGAATCTTTTAATAGAACGGTATTTTTGTTTATCAAATCAAGTCGAGTGCTGGGACCGCCGCGGTAGCTGAAGAGACACTTCTCAAGAGTCTAGCAAACTATAATTCTTAAAGCTGCGCGGTGTTCTTCGGAGTGTGTGTGTGTGTGCGCGTGTGGCCTGAACACAAGCCAGCCCTGTGTCACCGGCTCTTGGGACCCGCTGTCACGAAACGAAGTAAACTAGAGCTTCCGTTTCAGACCCTTGTAACTTCGCTCTGACGAAAAGCAGATTTCCTCGGATGCCGGTCGAAATTAACACAATAAGATCTTCTAACCCGTGAGCTCGGGTAGCTCTGTTAAAATCACATTAAACGATTAATGGAGAGCCAACTCGGAAATAATTACATCGGAACCAAGATGGTGGTGGGAGCTCCGCAATTCCTACGAAATCCAAACACCTTGCCCGTAAAACATTCGAGTAATAAAAGTTCTTATCATTTATAGAAAGACTAAACGATTCAACCGTAAAAAAATCTATATAGACGGTACAAATTTACTATTTTTTGAAAATTACTTACGCATTGCAAACACATTTCTATCGTAATATTTTTCGGTCGATAAGTCGGTATAATTTCTTTAAGAATAAATAAAATAAAAAAAATTGTTTCGAAGCATTCGTTTTTTCTATACAAAACATTGACATCGTTTTTTTGTTTTAAATATTGCTTTACATATCTCTTCCGAGCTTCTCTAAGCCGTCCACACGTGAACGACAGCGTTAATTTGGAAAATCCCGGCCGCGATCCTAAAAAAGCATTTCCCGATGTATCCTAGAGGCAGCATGCTCCCAACATTTAATAATTCTCGAGTCCGACAATCCGTTCGTTTTTGTAGAACTAAACACGGGCCCGGGCACAATGAGTCGTCGAAACAACCCTAGCAGCCATTATAAAATCCGCGGGCGGTACAACATCCGCGGAGAGGCCTGCGCGCGCGTATTTTCGAAAAAAGGGAAGCATGACAAAATATCAGACAAACGGGGGAGCGCTGAAACAAGGAATCGCGAAAATATTAAAACGCATGGCGGCGGAGTCATATCAGAGTAGCAAAGCGGGCTGCCAGAGCCAGGAGCCGAGATAGAAAGAGAGAGAGATGCAGCAGGTTAACGAGCGGCAGCCGGCGTGGCGCAAAAATTAGCAAATAAACTTCTTTTCGAAATTAAACCTTCGAGGGGTTCGGACAGACGTTGGAAATCTGGCGACGGACGGTGACCCAGATCGCCGTGTGTCGGCGAGCCCGCGGGAGTTTCAAACGGAGCCGACATTAAAATTTCATTAAATAGGCGTATTTAGCTGGCGTAAAGGCTGTGTGCGAGGCCGAGGGTGCGTGACCGTAGCTCTCTGCGCAGCCTTTGCGGTAGCGTGTTTGACAAAAAACTGGAAAATCCCGGCGATGATCGTTTCAAGCAGCCGACCAGGGGCCCGCAGCCCGCTCGTGGACCACCGTCGCGTTTCTCTGCATAGCACAGTGGATCAGAATACCTATCTTTTTGGGCATCGTTGGCCCATTGTCGAAATTTTCTACTATAGCTTCATTAAATTTTTAAGAAAAATTCAAATAACTAAAATTTCTTTCTTTCTGTTGTCTCATGCTAAGG
This sequence comes from Augochlora pura, assembly GCF_028453695.1. Taxonomy (NCBI): domain Eukaryota; kingdom Metazoa; phylum Arthropoda; class Insecta; order Hymenoptera; family Halictidae; genus Augochlora; species Augochlora pura. Next base: position 11,039 of record NW_027589744.1, read on the forward strand.
TCTCTTATTAACCCTTTCGTTACGAGCGCAGACTTGCTGTATGTGCTGCTTGTGACTATAATCGACATGAATATAAATACTATATAAATATAATATAGATAATATAATAGTATTGTATGAAATTATATTCTTACAATACATTAAAATATAATACAAGATAATATTATATTATATCATATAATATAATGTAATATAAAACTATAAATGGACCCGTTTCTACTGTGGCGTCGCTCCAGTGGAGCGGACTGCCGCAACGAAAGGGTTAAGGCTACAACACTGGACCCACAAGCATTACCTGACGCGCGTTTTTAAATAAGAACGAGAAAATTAAATCTACTTAAACTCTTACCAATTTTTATTATACCGCATGGTTGAATGAAGAAATTGATTAAATCACCGCCTACAAGAAAATCTTCAGAATTTCATTCATTTTAAAATAGGAAATGTAAAACTGGTCATTTTTTGACACCGTTATAGTAGATTTAGTATCGATGAAGTCGTACTAAAAAATTTCGACCGTTAAATTTGGTCAGGCGATGTCCAAGAAAATAGGTGTTTCGTTGCAGCGCGGCGTGCGGAATGCGCGAGCGGGCGAGGCGATTCTTTTCACCTTTTTCGAAAGCACTTTAATGTGGCGGGACCATTTCTCTTGGCCGGGCTGTTCCGCGCCGGTGGGAGGGACGGCAATCGGAATCCAAACGCGGCACAAAGCGTTTAAACGCGTTTCGAGTGCCCGGAATGGCTGGCCTTGCGTCGAGTGCCCACTGCAAAGCGACCCATTTTTTCGATTGCTTAACTCCCATATTTCGCATCCCCGGCCTACACACGCTGGCCCGGCCCGTAGGTGGGCGTGCACTCGCGTGCAGCCAGTCCGCTCTTTTTTTTTTTTTTTTTTTTCAAAAATCCTTGTTCGGCGCTCGGTAATCGCGAAACGCGACCCGGCAACCTGGATTCGATCACGCTGCGTGCGCCCGCCGACGAATACGTGCCGCGAGCTTGATAAAAGGCGTATCTCCGTGTTCCCGCTGCCTAATCTGCGCGTCGTCGTCACTTTTACCTTTCAACTTTAATCTCGATGTGCCATTATTAGGAGTCCTGGCTGATTAAGAATAAATTGACACTTGGAGTCGAGGAGATAAAAGATGGATAAAACGCGATGGATGTAAGAAATAAGAGATAACTTTATTTTATATGCTACGTAACAGAGAATATAATATGTTTAGATAAAGTTGTTATGATATACAAATATAATAATATATAAAAATTAATACAGTTATATATAGTAATATAATAATATATAAAAACTATTATAATGATATATAGTAATGTAATAATATATAAAAACTAATATAGTGATACATAGTGACATAATAATATATATAATTATTTAGCATAGACGTTAAAATGGAAAGCAAAATAAACTAGAAATCTTAGAATCCCCGATCTTCACTCTCGTAGTTCAAACGAATCCAAAATAAAATGCTAGCTCCACGTGATTTTTTTTTCCATACAGATCATTCCAAAGCTTCCAAAGCCGTGAACCTCGTCGACTTCTTTTTAAAGTAATTAAGCTCCTCGTTACCAGCGCGAAGAGTCCGCGATCGTCTGCATCTCGTTCGCCTCGGCGCTATTTTTCCTCCGATCCTTTAACTCCGGGCTACCGAATGGAATCTCGAGCGTGGAAAAGAAAATTTGATTTAATCAGGATCGCTGGATGCAGCGGGCAAATGGAATGATATTTAATTCGCATTTCTTTGTGGACACTGGCTGCTTGTTCGTCAGACTTTGTTTCTCGACGACGGGAAGAGAGTGGATTTGAACAAGATTCCAACGGTCGGAAGTGTGCCGAAGCGATGAAAACTTGGAATCAAACGCGTCGAGATAACACACGTGTAACGGGGGGAGGGGAGGGGAACGTCGCAAACAACCGCTCAGGAGATTATGGAACTCGTCGCGAACCGACCGCGGCGAATCGCGAGATTAGCAAACGTAACTGGGTCCTGGCATAGTTCCCACAGGAGAAAGTGCCCCTAAACGAGCAATTGATTTTTGCCACGTCTATACTTAATTCCATCCCCGAGGTCGCCTCCGTGTAACCGCCAGACGGTGAAATATAATTTCATTCCATCGCAACGTTTTAATCAACGATCGCGACCCGCGAAGTTGCGGAACTCGGTTGAAACCCCCGAGCTAAATAAAATCCTAATTCGTTCGCGGGCGAACCGGTTAAATTACGAATAATATTGTTACAGCATTAAATTGCGTTAAATGTTGCCGGAGCCCGGTTCTTTTTTTTATCCGTGCCTCTTCTTTGGTTTCCGCGGGATGGTAACGGATAAAGCTTTGAGTCTCGCGAAGATTAAATCAGTACTCCTTCTTGCAGCGAGATTACAAGAATAAATTTGCAAGCTGCTATCATCACCCCTTTCGTCTCTGTAATTTAACGCGAATCGGGAACGATTGAGATCTAGATCCCATTCAATTGAAGCTCCGCACATGTTTGCGGAGATTCCGGTGGCGCAAGCCTTTAGAGACGTCCCACTGTCATTTAAATTCCAAATATCTATCCGACCGTTCGTTTCAGACAATAGTGTCTCTTGCGCAGCCTCCTCGTGCCTTTCTAGTTTTCCGGCAACATTTCCCTCTTGCCGGCATCTATGAGACCGCCGATACCATAAACGGGAATTCTCGGTAACCGTGATTCACCGGCGTGCCCGCGAATCTCTCTTGAACAACGATTCGAACGAAATTATCATTTTAATCGGTAAGTCATACAATCATAATAATTGTAATTATTGTTATTATTTATTTTTGTGTATATATACTGGATGACCGTAAAATAATACGAATATAGTTATGAAATAATTGGAAGAATATAGAGGAAACAGAAATAACGATAATAAATGGGCAAGAAAGACGTTAATATAAATTCTCTAAAATACGACAGAACAAAAATAATAATAATTTATAGTATAGAATAGTTTTCATAAGGTCCAAAATATAACATAACATTGTTGTTAATCGAATGATGCGTGAGGGTAGTAGAGCAACGAGCATGATGTTACTATAAGCTCGTTTAAAGGGACCGTGCGCACGTGCAACGCCAGTAGCGAACATATTAACCAATTAGCATGCAGGACAAATAAATCTCGGTCACTCGAACGAGGCAGAGAAAACGGTGAACGAGAGAGTGAAAATTAGCGTCGATCTGGCACGCTGTTGGCGATCATTTACAGAGCTTAATGCACCGTGGCGAGCGGAGGAAAGGAGCAGAAGCTGAAAGCTCGATCGAGCGGACAACGACATCGGTGCGCGTACAGTACCTCCGCGATTTCTTTTCTTCGCGACTCGTTTCGTCCTCCTTCAACCCTCTCTCTCTCTTTCTCCCTATATCTCTCTATCTCTCTTTCTTTCTCTCTTTCTCTTTCCCTTTCTGGCTTCTAAACGTGGCTCGCGAGCTTCTCTGGTCTTAAGGTGCCTGTCCACTTCAGAGTAAAAGCGTTTCCATGCGCTGCATTTCATAGCGACAACCCAAAATTCTTTTCTGAAATATTGTAAACTATAATCGAAGCATTCAAATATTGCAAACAGCATTTTATAGCGATATACTTCTTTTTTCAAATATCGTAGGCAATAGTCGAAGTACTGAAATTGTAGACACTTGCAATTACTGACTAGATGAATACCAATGGTTATAACCAGCCAGCGGATATTTATCTCTAAATAAAAATTGTATAAGTTAATTGTAAGATGAAAACTAAGTTAGATGAAAACGTCTTTTCTCTTTTCGTAACTATATTATACGCAACGTAACTGTATCCTGAATTAATTCAAATGTTACAATTCTCAATTTTGTAACGAATAAACGAAAAATAAGTTTGGTAACGAATTATTTATTACCTCGGTATAAAAATATTAAAAATCGCATTTGAACAAATGCACAATACAAAGAGACAAATGTGCATCAATGTACACGGTTCTAACGATTTTTTTATATAGCGAGTTATAATAATTGTCTAGCTATTGTCTCAGTGCAGACGTTTAAAAAATTTTTCTCAAAAAATTGTAAAATATTAAAAGTATTATTTCGTGGAATTCTGAAATGGATACGCAGCTTTAGAGCGATAGCATGTGCCGATGGCAGTCTGGCCCCGCCTGTGTGCGAACACCCGAACGACGTTCGCTCTTGGGGAGGACCAGATACCATCCTCTTCCAGAAATAACCTAGCTCACGTCGGATAGATAGTAACAGAGTCCTTTTAATAACTTGTCCGATGTCTTTGCTCGGGGAGAGAGAGAGAGAGCGTTTACGGTTTTTGCCGTCGGCTTCAGCGGCACGGAAATATTGACCGTGAATCGTCGGCCATTTGTTTGATCGGTTAGAACACGTTTCATTTAAGTGGTCACCCTATCTGTCCCATTTCTCGTCGATCGCACGAGTTTTCGAGCTGCAACAAGTACCATTTACCTTCTCGCGCTACTTTCGTTCGTTTCGAAAGTATCGAATGGTAGATTTGCAATTTAGACCAATCAGAATTCGTATTTGAATATTTCTATTGTTCTTGAAGATGTGAAGACACTTTATGAGCAAAATTATTCACAGGGAGGAGTATAAAGCTATAG
>NW_027589745.1:0-2000 GCF_028453695.1 Augochlora pura
AATCGAAGGATTATTAAATATTGGCTACGTATATAGTAAATGGCTCGACGAGGCTCTACATTATCGATTTCATTTAGTCTAATAAAATGATTTAGCAGCCTCTTCAATAACCCGAACGTCGAGCATCAATTTTAAACTAACGAGAAAGTATCACAGCATGAAATAAATGTATCACTGGGTCATATCTCTTCGGTGCATTGGATATAAATTATCCTGCACTACTGTTGTTTTAGGTCAAATTAATGACCTGTTGACGATAGTTTTTTTTCCGCTAGACTGGCCATCTATTCGGAACTTTCAGCCGTTTTTCAGATATCAGATCGTGAAACTCGCGACTGCTTTTCCAACGCAAATGCAATTTTACGCCGGCTGTAAACAGTGCTGTATTTATTTAATTACTTATCATCACTTATTATTACTAATCTAAGATTAACTAATTTTGGAATTGTTTAATTTTACCCTGAACATAAATCTTCAATAAAATTTTTATTTTACCAATCTTTTACCAAACTTTCTATTTTACGATCTGAACTGTTCTTTTATTCCGTCTCTGATAATAAGGGAAAAGCTCGCGTCTAAAAATAGCACTTTATTGTATAAAACACGTGCGCCACCTGTTTCACAAAAGACGCGAAATTCGTCTTCGAAACAACAGCATTAAACATAACAGAGCACACGCCCGAAAACATTCTCCTGCCCGTTAGTTAGTTCATTGTATCGGCCGGAATCGAAACGGGCTTCCGGAATCATGGTACACCCAAACAATAAGCGAGCACCGCCGAGCAACGATTCAATTAACACCGACATAATTGATCGGCAATGGATTTGACAGCTTTCGCGGATCTTGTCGAATTGTGATTCGATTCGCTCGGTCCGACGTGCGGCGCCGCATTGTACGCATTGTACGGTTAAGAGCTTATCCACACGTCTTTGCGGAAGCACGTATTACGAGTCCCGGATGGTAGCTATAGTTTAACCACGTTTTGCGAGCCCTTCGAGCCCTTCGAGCCCTACGAGCCACGCGAAGCTGCTTTTGCCGTACTTTAACGAGACCGACTCGCGATGGAAATTACTATAATAAATAAGTAGTTTATTGCTGGTAATAAATAATTAAGTATGGATGTTATTCTGTTCCATAAAATTGGAATGAAATTCGAATCCCTTGATGTTAACCCTTTGCACTCGAGTGGCGATTCTGCGGCGCCATTAAAATTGTTCGAACGCGTTCCAAAATTATAAATATCGCCAAGGTTTAGATTTAAAAAATTAGGTAATCATAAAAGTTATAGATTATAAAAATTAGGTAAAAATAGGGTAATTGTTATATCAGTGACAAGGCTCAATCTTATAAACAAAGAATGAATTTTGTTGCATAAAATGGAAATACTAGAAGTTAGAATAATTATTTCAGCTTTGCAAATGAAATGGCTTCGAGTGCAGAAGGTTAATATTTAAGTGTAAGTAAATTCAGGCGCGGAATAAACATTAATGTTCCGTCCCGTCTAAGAAATTGTGGCAATTGAAAAATTCCTAATCGCGGCGAAGAAAATGGTACGTCGAGGGGTTAATAATGCGAAATCACGGCAAATACTCCCCCAAAATCGTTCCTCAGCAAATAAAAATTTAGAAAGTGGAGACAAGATTGTTCGCGCCACGTTTTTATCGTTGCCGACAATCGGCGGCTATAAAAACTTTGTCTACTTTTTCGAAATTGTCCAACTTCGTTGCCAGGCCGAGGAACAATTGGTAGAATTTACTGCAATTACCGCAGTTTTCGAGTTCGGTCCGGCACCGGTAAGAATCCGAACGGCGGAGATCACGGTAAATAGAGCGTAAAAGGGCGAGGGTTCGGCACGCGCTTCGTAATACTTTAAGCTGCGCACGCTGAGAATTTATGTTAGTTCGCCAAGCCTACCAGTGTGCCAGCCGGAATATCTTCTGCAAACAGCGATCCGGGCTGAGACTTTGTTAATAGCACTTTTTCACAATGTCTGGGGTAC
>NW_027589746.1:0-5317 GCF_028453695.1 Augochlora pura
GAAATCACGTTATGGAAAATTCTCCGCTAACGGCTACGATTTAAACAGTAACAAAGCGGTGATTATAATAAGAAATCAGTCGTACACCGTTCTTAAGCTTGAGCAGTTTTGTAACACCCATTGCATATGTGTTGTTCCGTCCTGGACATATGGCCCCAAGAACGACATTCAGACAAGGAAGGCTAATTTTGCAGTTTATGATGCTAGTAATGGTAAAAGGCTATTTTTGAGGAACCGATCCATCAAGTAATTTTAATATTTCGCGCGACGCATGGTAATCGGTTTACAATCTCTTGTTCTCGGTCTCAACAGCAAACGCTGGCATCATAAACCTCGGGGATTTCCAAAGGGCTCCGCGGACAGAGGCCTGAAGGCCCTAGCCAGGCTCGCGACCGGTCCGCGAACGGCTATTTTTACAGTAAATTCAGACCTGGAGGAAATCCCTGTCAAACGTTGCGAAAACATCCCCTACCACAGAGTTCCTTCCTATCTCTACTTTTCTACTATCTCCACTTCCACCAAATTTCTCCCGCAACCGAGCTTTCCTAAAAGCTGGTACGACATTAAAATAACAGAATCGTTTTTACATCAAGTGCATCCAGTTGGAATTGTTTTTACATCAAGTGCACCCAGTTAGAATCGTTTTTACATCAAGTGCATCCAGTTATAATCGTTTTAGCAACAAGTACATCAAGTTAGAATCAAGTTAGAATCAAGTTAGAATCGTTCTTGCACCGAGGTAGCAAGATCAAAGAATCATTTCACTATTATATATCGCGACGCAATTATATCGAGATTAGCTACAAGTGCAGCCAAGTCCTTTGTAACTAAGATCTTTTCTGTACAAAGTGTAAATAAACGGATTCTCCGGAGTTAGACTTACAACCTTTCTTCGTTAACCGGTCGTAAATCTAAGTCGTCAACGAGGCGAACGATACGACACAACATGTGTCGAGATAACGGTCAGCGATTTTAAATTCATTTTGGTTAATATGTATATGCAGTGGTACGACGAAATTCAAAAATATATATACCATCTTGACGCTATTCTTCGCAACCTTAGTAGCAATAAAATCATTCTCACACTAGATAGTAATGCTAAATCGCCGCTCTGGTATAGTAAGGAATTAGATCGAAGAGGAGAAGATATGGAAAACTTTATTGCGCAGTCCCGACTACACATTGTTAATGAACAATCAAGGTTCTTCACCTTTGACAATGCCCGCAGCGAATCCAACATTGATCTTACCCTCGCGACCAACAGCGCCACCAGGTACATTTTGTCCTGGGAGGTGCTAGCCGACAGAGCTACTAGTGATCACAACGTGATCAGAGTCACTCTAGGTGCCCCTCAGTCAGCTCACACACACAACCCTCAGCCCAGATTTAACACTAAAAGAGCTGTCTGGAAAAAATTCACAGATTCCATATCTTCTCGTCTAGAGCAACTTCCCCCTCCGACGGCGGACCCGCTTTCAGTAGACCCAGAGGCCCTTAGTTTAGACATTCAAGAAACCATTTTTGCTGCATCTGACGCGTCTATCCCGAAGAAAAAGAGATTCCTAAAATCCGTCCGAACGCAAAAGCTTACCCTGCTCAGAGCCGAAGTCCGCCGGACTAAAAGAGCTTACCAAACTGACACAAACCCCGACACCCGTAGCAATTCAAAAGCAGCCTATAGACAAACTAGGAATAGATACACCGCCACAATCCGCAAATCCAAGCTTGAAAGCTGGAGAAAATTCGTAACGGACCATGGGAACGCTGGCCCATGGGGAATCTCGTATAAAATTCTCGTGAGAAAATTACCAATAGATGAAGTTAGAACCAGTATTGCCACCGCAGTTAGCCAAACCACCACCTGGGAAGAAACGAGCAGGGCCCTCCTTAATACTTTAGTACCAGACGACGACCCCTCGACAGACTCAAACTTTCACCGCAACGTCCGACTTGAATCCCGTAGTGCCCCAGACACACCAGTCGCCCCCGCATTTGAGATGGAACAAGTGCGGAGCGCAATCGCCCGTATGAAAAACGGAAAGGCCCCCGGCCAGGACTTGATAGAGACAGTAATGCTGAAACAAGCCTGGCCCCTACTTAGAAGTTTTATCACCCTCCTCTTCAATAGCTGTCTCGCCCATGGGAGGTTCCCTGACGTCTGGAAAACGGGCGTCGTCCGGGTGTTTCTCAAGGGCGAGGACAAACCTAGATCAGACCCTACGTCATATAGGCCCATCTGCCTCCTACCAATAATCAGGAAAATTCTAGAAAGACTTATAGTAGTCAGACTTTCCGATCTTTTTAACAAGCAAACCCGGCCTTTCCACAGATCAGGCCATTCTCCATTTACGCGAGGCGACATCGAGCAACCCTAACAAATACGCTATTGCCCTTCTCTTTGACATCAGCGGTGCTTTTGACAACCTATGGTGGCCCGCTATCCTCAGACAGTTGAAAATCAGAAAATGTCCTAATAACATATTCAGACTTCTCCAGGACTATCTGTCAAATAAATACGTCAAAATAAAATCAAACAGCTCGGAACTGACCAAACTGGTCACCAAGGGCTGTCCGCAAGGCTCAGTACTAGGCCCCTGTCTGTGGAATCTGGTCTTCGACGATCTCCTGAATATCGTACGCAACAGTGGCTACGAGGCGACGGCTTATGCCGACGACCTCGCCGTCACTGTTGCCGGGAATAGCAGAAAGAAAGTCGAGGAAGGTTCGCAAATAATCACAAACATAATAACAAAATGGTGCAAAGAAAATAGATTAGAACTCTCCAAAACTCGGAAATCCTTCTAACCAAGGGATTTCTAGATATCCGCAGACCCCCTACAGTCAGGTTAGATGATCGCAACCTCAGGATGCCGGCCTCTGTCCGGTATCTGGGAGTGCACTTCGGTCCCCGCTTCAATATTACCCCTACACGTTGCTCGTGTTGCCGATAAGTGCAAAAAAGTATTTAATAAAATAGCCCCCTTCGCGAAGACCCACTGGGGTCTCAACAGCATCAGCCTCTCCATCCTATACAAAGGCCTTTTCGTTCCAATAGTCACTTAAGCTTCCGCCACTTAGGCCGACAGGCTCAACAAATGGCATGCTCACAAACTCAGGCAGTCTCAGAGGCACGTTCTCATCCGTACAACCCGCGCTTATCGCACCGTTTCCCATGATGCTCTCACGGTAGTCGCCAGTGCACTACCTATAGACCTCCTTACCCGAGAACGCAAAGCAATCTTCCACCTTAAACACAACTAGCCGTATACAGTAGGAAACCCTCAGTTCGAACCAACAACAAACGCGCTAACATCCGAAGAGTTAGGAAGTAGAATCAGACAAATAAAAGCTCATTTTCGTGCCGTAGAACGGAAAGGTCATTGAAGGTATCAAACCGGAAGAACTGAAGTTCTGCTTCAGGACCGGAAGAAAGGACGGGGATGAAACCAACTGGGTGCTGGAGGTCTCTCCAGAACTCAGGAAGCATATGCTCGCTGCAGGGAAAATATACGTGGAGTGGAACGCCTGCAAGGTACGGGACTTCAACGCCGTCAGTCGGTGTTTTAAGTGCCAGGGGTATGGTCACATCGCCAAGCATTCTAGATGCAAGGCGGAAGTCTGTGCCCACTGTGCAGGGGAAGGACACGGCGTCAACGCCTGTCCCAAGAAGACGCAGCCTCTGGTTTGCTTTAACTGCAGATGAGTGGGGAAGGACGGGGATCATGATGCCACCAGCAGGGACTGCCCGGCGCAGGAGAGAGCAGTAGAGAGGGCCATAGCACGAACCGTCTATGGGTAAGTCTTTTAATACTTATAGACGCGGCATGGTCGCGCGTAGACAGCGGTAGCGGCAGCAGTAGATAGAAAAATTCTAGATTCCGCGACCCCCGACGTAACAGGTAGGTCCATAAAACCGACCTTAGATGCCGCGACCGACGAACCCGCGACCCCGCGCGCCCCAGCGCAATGCGAACCCGCGAAAACCGTATCCGCGACCGCGACCACGGGTATTAGGATGCTGCAGCTGAACATGCGCCGTTCAGCTACAGTTACAGGAGAGGTACCCGACCACATTTCTCGTAAACGGCTAGACGTCCTGTTATTGCAGAAACTACACGTCAGCCGGAGGGGAGCGTGCCATAAAATCGTAGAATTAGGGACTGGAGTAAGGGTCGCGGCGGTCGACTCACGCACCCCGTGGGCCGCCGTAGCCGTGTGTAACCCGCTCCTCGACTTCGTTTTCGTCTCGCAGTTAAGTAACTCCCACTGTGTTTGTGCGGAAATTCTAGCTCCCAGCTTCTCTTTCTACGCGGTGTCCTGTTATTTCCAGTACTCCGACGAGATAGAGGAGCACCTCAGGCACCTAGAGATGGTGTTCTATTCTCTGAGGGGGAAGAGACTCTTAGTTTCGGTAGACTCGAACGCGCAATCGTCGCTCTGGAGTCCGCAAGGAACCGACGAAAGAGGCGCGCAGTTCGAAGATCTTATTGCGGCGTTCGGAATAGAAGTTGTGAACGACGCTGGTCAACCGCCCACATTCTGAACGCCAAGTGGCTCATCATACACCGATGTGACCATGGCGTCACCCTCCATGACTCCATTCATCGGGGACTAGAGGATAAGAAGCGAGTGGACGACCAGCGATCATAACGCCGTGGACATCAGGCTACGGGCACCGAAAGCCGCGGCGGGAGATCGCAGCGTCGCGAACTCTCGGCTAGACGTTCGTCGGGCCGATTGGGAGCGATTCTCCACACTCTAACCCAACATTTCACGATCGAGGCTCGAGGTCCTGGACCCGCAGTCCGCGGAAGACGTAATAGGAATGGCAGAGACGCTCACAGGCGTCATTACAGACGCCTGCACCGTGTCGATGCCACGCAAGCGTAGATTTTCTAGGCCAAGAAAACGGTCTATCGTCAAAGACGTGCCTTTCAGAGAGAAAGATACGAGTCCTCGCGCCTCAGAAAGCTGCAGGAATACCTCTATTCTTTGCGGACCTACAGCAGAGAGATGAAAAGGGCGAAGCTCGAAAGTTGGAAAAAATTTGTAACGTCGAACGGGAACTCGGAGACTTGGGGTTTCGTTTATAAACTCCAAGCTAATAAACTCCGAGTAGAGAAGGTACTCAGCACCCTCCGGCAAGGTAGAGAAAGCACGCTTAGTGCGGTAGAGACAGCCAGCGCGCTTCTGGGAGCACACATCCCAGACGATCGGCCGGAAATCGACACGCCGGACCAGCGAGAAATTAGGGAAAATGCGCGTATCGCCCCGCCTTCCGCGGACGCCCCTCCATTCCCTTCGAGGGAGGTTGCCA
>NW_027589747.1:0-2000 GCF_028453695.1 Augochlora pura
TAAGATTAGACCAGGCAGGATTTAGAATCCTCTGGCGAAAACTATTCGAAAATTGGATCCTAGAACGTAGCTATTTGGGACAGCAGGTTCTGATAGATACAGATCTGCAAGTTTATTTTATGGATCTAGTTCAGAACTTTATTCTTTCAGACTTCGATTTGAAATAGAATTATTTGCAAGGTTAGAGTGGGGATATTTTAGCCTCTTCATTTGCTGAACAATTTAGGATTGAATTTTAGAAGGCAGCTGTTGGAGCAGCATCTTTCGATGAATACAAATCTGCGAGTTTATGTTTTGGCAAAGTAGCGTTTGGAGGTTAGGTAGGAGAGGTTTTACTCTCTTTATTTGCATAGTACTGTGGAGGTGAATATTAAAGGGTTGTTGTCAGTCGAGGATTTTATTCTCTCAAATTTCAATTTGGGACAATTTCATTTGCGGGGAGGGGATCTCAGATTTTGATAGCATTTATTTTCTTCGATTTTTTATTGTTATATGATTGAATTGTAACTGACAGAATTTATGTTCTTCCGTTATTCATTACTTTAGAATTGTATTGTAGATAATGATTATTCGTAGCAAGAATAAATTATCATTGTTGCAATTTAAAAGATCGCTTTTTGAAGAAATCAGCTATGAGTACAAAACTGTGGTGAAGAATTATTGTTACTTTTAATTATATTTCACAACTCTTTAAAAAAATATGCTATTCACAGTCACTAAATATTTATAAAATTCTATATTGCCTGAAACAATAGCATAAAAGAATTTGATCAATTATATTCAATCATCCTGACTAAATACTCTTTTAATAAATGAGCATAAATTTTATTAAAATAAAAAATCGCATCAAAAAATTGAATCATTTTTGTTGATTAAACCATAATTCTACGATCCCAGAAACTTTTATTAAAAAGAATATAATCCAGAAACAATCGAACTTTTTCCTAATCATATTTTCACATCGATTAATCTTGATACCGAATACACCAACAGACAAACAACAAACAATTGGCGAAATAAAATATCATCGCGAGCGAAGGGTCAATGCAGTCGTCGCTCTCGTAAAGTGTCCGACGTTAACATTCGTATGCAGATTCGGATATAAAACCCTTTGACGGCTTATTTCTCGATACTTCGTTTCCGCGGGCGGGCGGGGGGGGGGGGGGGGGGGGGGGGGGGGGCGATAATTGTCCGTAATAATCGTACATCGGCGCCGTCTCGCTTGCGTTCTGCACTTTGCACCGTCGTCCCGATCACGATTAATTCCGTCGGCGCTCGGCCGTGTAATCGCGAAAATGAATAACCGGACAACAAAAAGTCCATTTGCCGTAGAATGGAATTTCGATGTAGCAAAAATCAATATTTCTTCATCAATGCGTTTCAACGTTGCCCATTGTAAATCAACAAACGATCGTCCGAAACGAAGGAAGGGGGTGAAAGGGGGTGTGGTATAGTGCCCTTTGGAGATTGTCCGGCGAGCTCGGCGAAAATATGGAAATCCGTAAATTTTGTATAACCATTACGATTTTATTACCGTCCCGCGGAGAATAGAAATAGCAATGAAAGTTAATGCAGCCCGGAGGGGTAGGGGGTGGGGGGTGGGGGCGGGCGCGTCACCGCGTGTAAAATCGTCCTTTACGATCCCCCGCCGCCACCCAATATCCGTTCGAAATGCCAATTAATTATCCGCCGCAGTGGATCGCGCGACTCGCAATCAGCTTTTGACGATGAGAACGGAGCAGATACGTAAACGCCTGCGAAAAGAATATATCTTCGGATTTCGATGGCCGGCCGGATTTTAGCGAGTGAAATTAATGAAACGCTCTCGTGCGCATCGATCAAGCGGATAGCAAATATTACGGAATTAATTGGAGAAGAATTTCACGGGTTTTATAAAGAATCGGGTAAGAGAATAACTGGTTCGCCGAAACGCTGTCGGGCGACTTTCACTTGTCGGAAAGAAACGAGGAAAACCGAAGGGAGCAAAAAGAGGCGCGAAA
>NW_027589748.1:0-4321 GCF_028453695.1 Augochlora pura
TGTCCCGGCTCTAGTCTCGATGTTTTTTCGTTTGTGTTTCGGTTTCCATCGAGCCCTTTGTCCTATTTTCCAGTCGAGCTCCGCGGACCCCCTACTCCCCTCCTCTCCGTTCAGTTAATCGGGAACAACAGAGACCCTCGGCGTCTGTTGACGGTCCGTTCGATCGAACGAAGAAAAATTGCGAGCGCCCGCGCGGCAACGAATCATCGAAAACAAAAGAGCTGTCCGAACGGACAACGAGCGCGCGCACAGAGAATTTCGACTCTGTGTGTTTTTTCTAATTTCTTCCTGGACGGTGATTCGACACGGTGACCTACAGTCACGATGAAGAGAACTCGATGTTCCGTGGAAGGTCGGTCTTTGAAATCGATATTTTTGTCGTTTATAGTTTATTTGGAGGAAAATGTTTATTATGGTCGAAGTATTAAAAATATTTGAAATATTGAAGATTGAAAATTCTTTAAATACTGAAAATGCTTAGAATTCAAGTTTCTAAAGTACTATATTAATTATATATTATATTAATTTTTATTACATTATTTATATATTTTATTTATCTAGTATATTATTCATATATTTTAGTAATGGCCACTAAGAACAGAAGACAATATCTTCTGTCTATTGTATACGTAAGACTATATGTCTGACATAACCTAAAATAGACGTAAAATAGACGTCTTTAAGACATCCAGTGCTTATTGAAATATTATATAAAATTCAATATAAACATTTCGAACATGATCTATTGTATATGTTCTGTCATTAAATATTTTTTTAAATACTACTTTTAAATAATAAATTTTCTATCTAGTCTAGCAATTTATTACTTTTATATATTATACGATAAAATTAGTTTTAATTAATTTTACCACATTTATAAGAAATTTATTATCAAATGCTGGTAGCATCTATTATTATCTATTATTATTTATTTATTTATTATAATCTATCATTAAATACACGAAGCTGTGAAAAAAATGACATAATCTTGGCATAAAAAATAACATAATCTTGACATAACCATTTGCAACTAAACTACAAGCTCCTCTATATTTTCCAACTTTCCTTCACCATAAAACAGCGCAGCGTGCCCAATCAGTTTCGCGATCGTTACCGCGTCGCATCGTCGATGCCGCGTCGAAACGCGGGATCTCGCATTCGATCGCTAATAAGTAGCATCGAACATCGGCACACCGCCATCGAGAAGGTGGCGACGCACGATACCTCGTATAACGAGCAATAAACCATGATAATGGTGCCACGAATTCCTTGCTTTGCAGCGCGCTACTGTGCGCCACCGTTTCATCGATAACTCTCGCTCTCTCTCTTGCGAGCTGTCTGAGCGAACTCTATGGACCACCATCAAACCACGACCATTTATTACCCTGCGAAATAAAGCTCCTTTGGAGCCCCCGCTTTACGCTGTTCCGATCCCATGAATGACGTTGACGTTTATTGACGTAAAAAATTATTGACGAAACAGTTTGGTTTATAACTAATCGATGCTTCAGTGGAGATTTGTTGAAAGAAAGAAATATAAGGAGGAAGATGAACTTTGTACCATTTGAATTGGATTCCAGACGCTTTGGTGGTATGCGTGGATGTTGTAAATTGCCTGTCGATTTTCTGTATTTTTAATAATAATGGATGGAGAAAATAGAAAGCAGCGAAGGCGAAAGAAGAGTTTATGAATGATGTTGCATTATTGTCGCTTTATTAATATTCGTGGAAGAGGAAATATAGTTTTAATCTAATTTCTGTATTGTATAATCAACGAGGACGATTTTTATTTTGCATAGAAATTTGTGGGGAATTTGTTAGACCGCGGATTTTTATGCAAAATAGAAACGATCTTCGTCGATTGCAACAGAGGTGAGAGAGATTAAATTTTCTTCCTTCCTTTGGTAATTTCAGTGATATAAATAAAATATATAGAAGTCTTTAAATTTGTTTAATAACTTCACTGTTTCAAGCTTTAATTACCCATTTTTATTATAAACGTATAAAATCTGAAGTCTAGTAATTATAATTTAAAATTCAGTTGTGTCGAAATGACTATTTTTCGAATTTTGCTATTTTTCACTTTTATTTCAGATATATACTTAATTGATTAATAATACATGCTCTTATTTTTGATATACGTTTAATTTAACCACTCAGTTCCACGCTTTTGTCAACGAACAAAATGCTGTTATTCCTTCACGTCGAGCATACTCGTCGTAAGCAGCTGACTGATTAATGACGCGCTTTTAGACCCGTTTCCTCCCGTTCAGCATCCGACGATACACGCTTTGATCGCATCGAAGCTCCAATTAGCAAGCTCCGCATACGCCCTTTGCCCGTCTTGTATTCAATGGCCGACATTATAATCCGCCTAAGAGACCAATTGTTTATGTTTCATAGAAGCTACTTTGCCGATAGAATTCCTCCAACAATTCCATCCGCTGCGAACTCTATGGAAATCCTGTAAACCTTTTCCACGGCGCGCAATAGTCCAGTGGAATATTATCGTGTATAACTTGTTATTATAAATTGGTATATTTCCCCCACTCTGGTCTCTCTTTTTTTAACCAGTCAACTGTGGCTATCAAAAGAGATCTAAGCGCCCACTAGCGCGCGCCGCGATAATCAAGCGATGAACGAAGGAAATTGAATGAATTCAGCTGAAATCTATTATATAAAAATAAGTCGGGTTTTCCTTCCTGACGCTATAACTCCAGAACGCACGAACCGATTTCCACGGTTTTGCATTCGTTGGAAAGGTCTCGGGCTCCGTGAGGTTTATAGCAACCAAAATTCTGGAAAAATTTCAACAGAAAAGCAGGAAAACAGGGAAAATCATTTTTCACATACAGCGCCATCTCTGATACATAGCATGTACTACAAACCAATATGGTTTATAAAACAAAAAAAATAACTTTTCTTCATCTTTTAATCTCCAAACGAAATGTTACAAAAAACGAAGCCATCTGGTGGCGAAACGGAGTTCGCCGGGTTTGCTAGTTATTTATAATTTTCATTCGTTTCTTTCATTTCGTCTTGACCTCTCAACACTTTACATATATTAAAAAGCTCAAATTATTTGTAATTTGTTATTTGCTTCTTTCATTTCTTCTTGACCTTTCGACGTTTTACATAATATTAAAATTTATTAACATAATTTAGTTTCCGTCAGAATTACAATTTAAATATCAAATTGTAACCAAATACGGATATGCATCGTCGTGACACAAAATTTTGCCATATCTCTATGACGGATATAGTCGTCGAACACAATTAACTGGTTAACCCCTTGACATGCGATGACGTCATTCATTTCATTGTAGACTTTGACGTATCCGAGACGCGAAGAGCTCTCTTCGGCGAGATTAAATGGTATTCCACGGACGCGTCGACGCGCAATTTATTTGTATGCCAAGGGATTAACACTAGATTGCCTAAGCAAGTCATTTTGACTGCTTTTCAATTTCAATTAGAAAAATAATTATGTAAATAATGACACAGCTTCTTATAATTTCGTGACTTTTTCTGCAACATATAAATGCGTTTATTAATCATTGTCGTTGCCCCCCCCCCCCACCCCTCCCTCATCTCCTATATATATATATATATATATTGCAATATATTACAATAATTGAGAAACACCCTGTATATATGTGTGTTATACCAATATTGCCGAAAAGCAGTCATTTTCCCGGCTCCAAGCTCCCGTCTTTCTAGTGTTAAGAATGTTTCGGCGACTGGTATCTCTTCGACGCGGCGAAACGCGCCAGCGTTTTGAAATCAGAGCGGCGAAGACGAGGAAGAGGGGTGTCGAACAACCCGAGTTGCAAGAGACCTCCGAGCGCGCGTTCTGTTTTTGCCCGTCGAACTGCATTAACACTAGATTTACGGAATCCGTCAATATGACGGGTCACTGATTTGTTAACGTGCTATAATTCAGATTTTAAAGATACATTTATTGCTTATTTATCGATTATATTTACTATAATTATTTATATTTATTTATTTATCGAGTACATTAACGATTAGAATAAATCGTTACTTTCATAAACAAATATAAAACGGCTGCTTTTATTACTCCGTAAACCTAGTGTTAAACGCGGCCTGAACGGGGTTAACCGGTTCGCGCGTCACGTCTATTATGGACGCGTCACGCGCGTCACTCGTTAGCGAAATGATTGATCGCCGATATGTAATCGCGGAACCGTTGTCCTCGCGGGTGAGCCTTCGGGCCCGCGCGCCCCGGCCTTCGGCCGAAATCATCGGGCATTAGCTTTTGTCAGGCTTGATTGTCCTCCGACCGGGGGGGGGGGGGGGG
>NW_027589748.1:4421-18225 GCF_028453695.1 Augochlora pura
CGAGGCGCCATTTTACTGTCTTCCGGAACGGTAACACTTGTTGGGCATCGCGACTCGCCCTCGACACTCGTGTCGCTCTCTCGCCGCGCCTTTCGAAGTGCAGGCAATTTTTTAAAGGTGGCGATCGACCCTTTGCGCTCGAAGCCGTTTTAACCCTTTGCGCTCCAAGCCGTTTTAACCCTTTGCGCTCGAGTGGTTACTCCGAGGCACCACTAAAATTGTTCTGTCACCCTTTAAACTAATTTTTATAGCAACAAAGTTTAATGTTAGAAAAATTGTTGAAAATGAAACTGTTAACCCTTTGGTTACGGCAGACTTTGGCATGCACCGGCCTACGGTACGACACGAATTAAGTCGCGACGTCCGCTGGGTACGGCGAAGTTTTTCGTTTTTCTGATGAAGTGTATTAAAATATTCAATATACTGAATTCTATTACATTGAAACAATATTACTTGAAGTGAACATTAATTTTAAGCTTTTTCTACAATATCTAATTATCAAATTTAATAATAAATGGGCGAAACAGGCGAAATTTGATCTGGACGCCTTTTGGCGTCTACAGTACTGGGATGATAACATGTTTTGGACGCCAATAGGCGCCGACAGTAGTCAAAGGGCTAATATGAATCGCGAGAGTAAAATTTACTATAAAAATGGCTTCGAGTGCAAAGGGTTAACTGCAATTCTAAAGTAACTCTTCTGGCTTTCCGTTTTATATGATAAAATTTGTTTTATTCGTACGAAATTGAATCTTGTAAATCATGTAACAAACAGTTATACTTTCAATAATTTTTTGAAATCTAATGTATAATATAATCGTAATATAAAAATTATTTTGGAACGTTCTGTAAGAATTTTAGTGGTGTCTCAGAGTCGCGATTCGAGTGCAAATTCTCGTGTTAACCCCTTGCCGTACTTTAACGAGTCAGACTCGCGATGAAGATTTCCAGTGATAATCTATTAGGTATGAATTATATATTAGGTATGAATATTCATCCGTTGTACAATTCTGTTACCGCCAAAATGGCGGTATAAAAATGCCATTTTATCGTGCATTATTTTCCACCGACCGCTGCACAAAAATGCGCAGAATTCGCGACGCGGCGTCTGCGACTGATGCAGGACGGGACGCTCCGTGGACAAGCAGCTTTACGAAAATTGTTGTCGGCTTGCCAGCTCGTCGGCATCGATTCCGCCGGCGATTTATCTCGCGCGATTCTTCGTCACGTTTCACGTCGGAACAAATTTATTCGCGTCCGGGCCGGATTTTATGATCGATGCGTGGTCGTTGCGCCGCGTTTCTCGCCGCGGCGATTCAATCATGCTGATACAGGACGCGCGGCGAGGCAGGACGAGGCGGAGGGCTTCGGAACTTGGAACATTTTCGCGAAACGCGAAAGCAACCGTGCCAACCGGGGGGGGGGGGGGGGGTGCATCGATCACGCGCGGGCTCGGTGTATCGATAATCGATTGGAAAATGCATCCGATCGGAAGCGACGCGCGGCCCTATGGGACACCGCGCGCGCGCGCGCGCGCCCTCTTCTCCGCTCGCTTTAAGCGGAAAACTTTTAATGCGCCGAATGTATATCCGATGAGAAATTTCGATTCTGTTTAACCCTTGCCGCGCTGTTCGAATCGATTACTCTAATGGAGAGCGCGTTTACTTTCGCGCGGGCTGAGCGAGACGATGACGAATTTCGAATTCGGTGCCGCGTCCGGGGGTTGATAAAAATAATCCATTAATCGGATGAATATCGAGCCCCAATTTTAGAGGTGCACGGATTTAATCTGGTCATTTATTTTGCAAGTACTCGTCGCAAATAAATTGATTATGGTTCAGATTTCGTTCGGTCGGCGGAGGCTGGTTTTCATTTTACTGATCCGACGAGATTTTGTCTTTGATGTATCGTTAGGTGGCTGAATGAATTGTTCTTATTATTGTTTAATTGGGGATATTTTGTGATTATGCTTTGATGGATCGGTCTGCTGGTCCGATTAATAAATATAATTTTATTTATTGCAATTATATTGATGTAAGTACAAAATAGCACTTATATTAATGGAAGTGCTATTTTGTCTATTTATGGAGAAAACAATTATACTGATTTATTTATCCTATAACTCTGCAATAAAATTGTGTTTGCACAGCGTAATTCATTTTCAAGAAAAGATATACTCGGACAAATTTATTGGCAATAGCATTGTTAATAATGGAAAAACGTAAGGTAGAGTCGAGTTACATTTGACGCTTGTTAAATTAGTATATCTCATGTATTTTGAACTTAATTACCTTTTTTAAAGTAAAACGTTCAATCTTGTTAACCCCTTGCCATACTTTGACGAGTCTGATACGTGATGGAGATTAATGATGGCGATTAACAACCTGTTAAGCATGAATACTATTACGTCCTTTTTAGGCTGAATAAAAGTATAATCTCTTTCCATCAATATTTAAATGTATATAAGATACAAGAGTATTTCTTATAAATTATAAAAGAGTATGTAATAGTATAAATACTCTTAAACTATTTCTCTACTATAAGAGAGTATTTAATAGTTTAAATACTAAATTATTTCTCTACTATATTTTAATAGTATAAATATTCTTAAACTATTGCTCTACTATATTTAATAGTATAAATACTCTTAAACTATTTCTCTACTATATTTAATAGCATATCAGAGTATCTTTTATTATATACTATTAAATATATACTCAACATACTCTCCTCCCTTCCTAAAAATTACTACAATCCAAAAATTCCCAACCCTTCCAACACTAAAACACCTAATAATGCAACAAAGCGTTAAAATAGCCCTTCGCCCTTCGATCAACGACCTCATCATCTCCTCGTCGCCATCGAATGCAACACAAAGGACCGCGCGCAATATGCAACGCATCAAGTGCAAAATCGTTCCGTTACGAAGCACCGTAACAATATCGGCGAGTCAACAGCGAACATCGAATCGGCCATTTTCTTCGTTCCGATCACGTAACCAGCGTCGATTCCGACGTAATTGCAGGCGACACACACACACACACACACGCACGGCGCGTCGCGGCTGCTCTGCAGAGCCGCGTGAACACGAGCACGCGGTAGAGACGCGAGAGACGAGCACCGTCATCGTCCTCCGAATGAAAGTAATTATGCGCCGGGGTGTATTTATAGGACGCGACAGCCGGGAGCCGCAACTTATTGAACGATCCATTTTCCGTTCGCCCGGGATCGCGTTACCCAAAGCGCGTGTTCACCCTCTGTTTACATGATTTAGAGGCGCCTCCTGTCTGCAGTCAGCTATTTTACCGCACATCCTTCCTCTCGGCACCCCTTTCGTCGTTTTAACGAAACACTAGGTTTATGGAGATTTCTTAGGTAACTGTCTTTAACCCTTAAATGCATAGAGTCCCAAAAATGAATCAATAACTTTTTGCGCGGATACCCGACAACAGTTTTGATATCGATACATTTGGCTGAATGGCAGTGATTCCTTTGTCCATTGACTTATCAAAAATTAACTAAAATAATGACATTTGACTTCAATATTTGTATCTTTCTGACGTTATACCAATTGGCGCGCATTTTTGATAGCGGGTTCATTTACGTACTTTTGGAAGTGGATTATTTAGAAATATTTTGGTGTATTCGTTAAACAAAAAATATTTTCTAAAGGTAAGGTTTCTTTTTTAAGGAAACGATTGCTTCAATCTCTTTCATACTAACTAAAGAATTTTTATGTCTATTTTGCATAGTGTACCAAAAATGAATCATTAATATTTTTCAATAAAAACCCTATAAGATATGACTTATAATTTTTTTAAATATTTTTCCCGATTTCCACTCATTTGAAATATTATAACCCTAATTTTTAAATAAAATTCATTAATTCATGCATTTAAGGGTTAAGGTATCCGACAATTTGACGCGAAATTTGTGTTAGAAGGTTCCGTAAATTTTAGTGAACAAAATTTAGTTTATAAATTTTACTATTTATTGAAATAGTAGAAAATGTGAGGCAACTGGTCTTCATTCACTTTTTAAAAATTTTATGTTCTTGTTATAGGCTTAGTTTCACGAAAATCTCAATTTAAAAATTACAATTTAAAACTTATCATTTAAGAATCACAATTTTTATTAATTACAATATAAAGATTACAATTTTTATAAATTACGATTTAGAAATCACAATTTTTAAAAATTACAATTAAAAAATCACAATTTAAAAATCGCAACTTAAAAATCGCAATTCAAAAATCACATTTTAAAAATTACAATTTAAATAGTCATTACTTCCTACGCATGACAAGCATACCAACTTGTACTCCTTACGAAACAATTGTTGCATTTAGACAATGCTTTCCCAAGCAATCAAATTATTCTTCGGCTCCGGGGTTCGATAATGCAATGTTTTAGTAGCAAACGATGTCTAAAATGCATAAACAGTGGAAATCTGTTTAAACGGAATCTGCAACAGACTGGCCGGAAAAACCTATGCGCCGTATCTTTACGCATCGTGGTTCTTTTTATTAAATTCTATACGCGGATTCCGCAATCCGTGAAACATCACGATAACTCCGCGCTGCGGGGTCCGGCAGCGCGATAGAGGGGCGAGGGGAGGGGAGGGGAGGGAGGCGGGCGCACGGTGAACGAGGAGCTGCAGGAAAAAGTGCATCCGACGTCGGGAACATGCTAGCCAGCGATTGCGAGCTATTGTTTCCGCTTTTCTCTCCGGTATTTACTAGCCCCCCGGTCGTTTCTTATTCCGGTGTGTGTGCGCGCGTGTGTGTGCGTGGTTTTTTTTCTCTCTCGCGCCGGGTTACACGGTCGACGGAATCATTTGTTTCTCGCTTTTTACCGGCTACGTCCTGAATCTATTTTGCAACATTCATCGCGCTTTTGGATCCTCGCACGCGATGCACGCGCCCCGTCCGAGACGGATTTATTCTTCTCGAGGGTACGGCCCTTTTGTGCTCCCCGGGCGCGATGCCGGTGATGGAAACTCGATATTAATTTTCGAACGTCCAGGTTGGAAACAACGTATTCGGAGATATTTCAGGAAAATGGTTTTAGAATGTGTTTTAATATTGTAATGTTGTTATTGTTATTATTACTGGTATTTTTATTACTATTATTTAGGAGGAAGGTGTTCATAGAAATTTTAGGAAACTGGTCTTAGACTAGGTATTAATATTATTATTATATTATCATTATTATTGTCACTGTCATTTTTATTATTATTGTGTTAATATTATTTTCATTACTGTTATTTTAGTATTATTATTATTGCTATTAATTACATAGAACCAAGAAGCTCTTATGTGCATTGTTCAATTCTCAAACTAGGTATTAATATTATTATTACATTATTATTATCGCTGTAATTTTTATTATCATTATATTAATCTTATTATTATCACTGTTATTTTATTATTGTAATTTTTAATATTAACATACGACCCAGAAGTTCCTATGTACACTAATTAACAATCTCACTGAAAGTATTAATGTTAGGACTTGAAATCAGCTCAAACTACAAGATAAGAACTAATCGTACATTTCATGCTTTCCGAAAATACATTTTCTATTCTAGTATATTAATTCTATTATCTACAATGTATGCTATTTTCACAGAATATTCTTTAAAATGCTTTAAAATGTTTGGAACATATTTTCAAGTGACTTCGTCCATGTGTTTGCCAGAATAGTGAATATAGAGGGTGGTCCATGCAACTTATACTATACCTGCTATAACTTCCACATATAAAAATTGCTATTAAGCGAGGAAAATTTTTCAAGGAATAAAGTAAAATTACTCGTTAACTATTGATATAGCTCAACACTATTTTTCTAAGAATTCAATATTCCCCCATAGCTTAACATATAAAGTACAGTTTAATAAAAATGCTATTTAAAGAAACAAAATTAAATCGCCTCTGCTTATACAACAAATAAATGCACTATACAAAGTGCTCCTTTAAATTTATACCAATCTTGTAAACGAAATATATTCACTCGACTATTATTATGGAAATTATAGGAATTGTACGATTTGTACGGGCCACCCTGTATTCGCGAGCGTGTCGAGTGCGCGGGGATCGGCCGGATTTGTCGCGCGCCGCGCCGTGACAGTGTGTCCGCGATGGAAGTAGGGTTTCCGGGGCGCTATGGTTGCCCGGAAATGGTCTCCGCTTCGAACGCCCGCCGACCTAAATTTCGATATTTAACGCGTCGATTCCTGTCGAAAATTCTCCGCTTCCTCTCGCAACCGGCGAGGGCCGCTTACGACTTTAATCACCAGATTTCTCTACGTCGTCGCGGCTTCCACGCCGCGCCCTAAAGCCGCTTTTGCTCGCCGGGCCGGCAAACACGGCCGCGTTACCGCCGCCTGGATATAGGGAAAAAAATGGGATGCAAAGCGGGATCATCTTGATGCGATATCACTGGGAACGGTGCTCTCTCGGCGTGCATTTAGGTTAATTTCGTAATCGGAGTAATTTCAAAGTTTCCGGCTTTACTGCTAACACTGGATTCATTATTAGGGCAACTGTTTTACGTTAGTTGGGCAGATTAGATTAGTTTGTTTATTTTTGGATTTTGTTTGTTTGTAATGATTTACAATATTATAATTATTATGTGTGGATAATATTATGGTTATTTGAAATTATTTTTTCCTTGGCGAAAATGCAATTTGTGGTTTTGTTTAGGAGTTATTAACGAGAAATAGTGGTCAATATATTATATACTCACTGGATAACCTCAAGAGGGCGGGGTTTATTGACCAGAGGGTGGGGCTAATTCACTAGGGGCGGTTATTATTGTCTAGGAACAGGGCCTATTGGTCAGAAAGTGAGTTCAAGCACCTTGGAGGAGCTATCGCTTGGGAGAAAAGGTCTATTGGCTAGAGAACGCAGTCTATTGGTTAGTGGGTGGGTTCTATTCGCTAATAGGCGGGTCCTATTGCTCAGGAGGGCGTTGCTAAACCTCCTTGGAAGACAGAAGAGAATATTATCGTCTATAAAATAAAGGATCTTCCTTGTCTGTAACTCTTTCTATTAATTGGAACAATTTATAATTTATTTTTTTTGGGTGCAGTCATATATTTTCTATCCTAATTGCTAAATAAATATTTTATACTCTACACTTTATTTTACACTTTATCTATTTATAATTATTCTAACATCTGCATCAAATAATACTCATATCCTAGATATATCCTTACAGTCTAACTAATCATAAATTAAATACTAAAAATCATTTTCCACAAACCCAGAACCAATCCACTCTAATTAAACAATACATCCTTCGGAAAACAATTTACCTATTTCCTAAATAATCATAATTACCAACCACTTGTCTCAACTATATTAACTCGTGTTAACTATAATCCCAAATTACAATAATCAACCACAAGTAAAAACCAAGAGCGTTCAAAAATCCGTAAAAATTGTTTATCGCGACCCAGTTGTTCCATACGGTAATTGTAGCGAAACGTGGATTTAACGGCATGAATTATTTTCGGGCAGGAGAGACCGCGTCACGATGCGGCGCGTCGCACGCGGAAAACAGCGGTCCGGAATTTCGCGGGCGCCGATCGTCACGTACTCTCGTCGGATCTTGGCGGGCGGGTGGCGCGCGAGCGCATCCGTGACGAGGAGACGCAACGACGGGAAGCCCCGTGTACATCGATCTCGAGGCTCGAAGCGCGGCGCTTTAACAAGGAGCATTGTCGGCTACGGCCGCCGCTCGTCCGCCCCCCTCTCTCTCTCTCTCCCGCGCAGCCCCTATCGACGATACTACGGCGCTCCGCCGATGGGACGTTTTCATCCGGGCTGCTTCGTTCTCGATTAATTTCCATTTATATTCGCGGCGTGTCGGTCGACGTGTTTACAAGGGCTGGTAATTGCGCGGCCGCATATAGATCGGCCGCCGATCGGATTGCACATTCAGCCGGGGCCGGAGTTCCTGCGGCCCGGCGATATTGTTCGCCGCATTCCTGATCTTTTTAGGATGCGCAACTGTTCCGAGACTCGCGCCTCTATTTATACAAAGCAGGTTTGGTTCTACCTCGTCGAGGACGCTCGGTCGAATTTATTCATCGTTAAGAATTTTATTCGGATAACAGACGTGGATTAACGGGTTACATTTTATTCGAGTGTCGGGGATTTATTATCGATCGAATATTGCGCAAAATACAAATTTATCTAAACGAGAATTTATCCGGGTGACATTTTATTCGAATAAAGGTTCGTTGGGATATGAAGGGAATTTGTTCATCGAATAACAATTTATTTGCACAGGAATGAGAATAATCGATTCGAATGAAAATTACAGTGTAGCGTTTTTTCATTGTTTATTCGACATATTCTTTCCTGTTCATTTTTAGAGTTTATATTTTTTTATCATTGATTATTAAATAAGCTTTTCTTTTTATGCGAACGAAATCATTTTACATCCCACGATTTATATTTTTTTGTTTGTTTTACGTATAGATTGTAAAAAATACGCGAGAAAAAGGGGCGGTCAGATATTATTGGTATTGTTGTTTGAATATTTTTATAATCTGTGATCGAATTCATTACATAAAATTTTTTAAATTAATTTATTCCATTAAGGAATGATTTCGACAGAGTAACGAGTATTAGACAGGGTAACGTGAAGCTCGCAAACTGCAATTTTTGTCGCATTCAATGCAGCCTGCTCTGATTTATACGCGGAGACAATCCTAACTCGGTACAGCCATTTCCCACTATTTCACCGGCCGGCTTAGCTTATAATTCATCTCGAGCCCGCAACTACACTGCGCAACATGGTCGGTGGCTCCGCTCGGTGGAATTACGCGATTTATACCGGGTGTTTTCTGAATCGTGAAACAGTCGTTCGAAAGACGATTGCACGTGAAAATAATTATTCTACAATTCCCCTTTTAATCGCACGATGCAATTATCGAAATTAAATCGAAGTTCTTTGTCAGAGTTGAACAAATAGTAATCTAATTTATGATTAACAATTATAACTCTTTAGCTATTATAACCAATATATAATAATCTATAGTTCACCTAACTTTATTCTTTTTATTTAAAGAATTAGGGTTATCGTAGTTATCTAGATTAGTTTGTTGCGTTATGTATATTTGAGAAAGAAATGGAATTGATATTTTCACTGTATTCTAAGAACTATTGTTTGCACTATTTTATTTGACATTTTCTATTGACTCGCCATTCTGCTGATTGGACTACGGTTCTTTTTTTTGGAACTCCCTCTATATGCACCCAAAGCGACGGCGACAACCCATGGCAGAAAAATTTCCATGCCTCTTTTTTAGTCATCCCTTTGTCTCGGCGATTTTTTTTTCGCGCGCGCGCGCGAACGTAATTTGCAACGCGAATCGGGGATGAATGACGGAACAAACGTAGTCGGAAATGAGAACACGCAGCTTGGGTACTGCCTCGGATGTATATTTAAAATCCTTCGATGTAGGCTCGCGGGGTGTTTCGCTACATTGTCTCGTTCCGCTTGCCCCGGAAAACAGTCTGTCTTTCCTCCTGTGTGTTCTCTGCGTTGTGATTTGTTTGCTTTCTGCTTTTCTCTGATACAACAATGTGTTTTACCGTTCGCTTGTTTTTCTATTCTTTTGGGTCGCGGAAGCTTTGGTCATTTTTTGATCGGGAATTTCGTCGAAATTCCAATTTTCTTAGAGCCAATTCAAATCACTATACCCCTTTTGCAAAGCAGGGAATTATATTGACGATTTTTATATTTTTTATATTGTATTATTCCATACACCTTCGATCGACTTTATTCAAGTCTTTACATATTAACCCTAAAACCTCATCATATATCTTTTTTCCTCCTACAACAATGTTAACTTTTGTAAGGCAGATATATTATTTAGTTACAAACTCATTATTAGTTAGATTATGTTTTATATTAGTTATAACAACAACTAGTTTATATCATTGTTAATAACTATCATAGTTAAAAAACAACAGGTTGTAGGAGGAAATGACGGTGCCGATCAGACGAGATGGGTTGCCGAGATTCGAACCTGGATCTTTCGCATACTGCGACACTGCTTTAACCAATTAAGCTATCCAGGTCGACCAAGAACATATCCTCTCCAAGTCCTTATAACGTAAACCTCACCTCAGAAATGCCGACACTTATACTGTTTCCCCACGAAAGTAGAAACTCTGATACACGTCTGACTATACTAAACCTATACTACTCGAACAAACGTGATCAACTATACTTGATTCAAACTTGACCCACGCTTCCTATTACATAATTAATAACAAAATATTGCTAACAAGCTATAAAATCCCATCTGACAAAAAATCTTCTCATGTGACATTCCTATAAAAAAAGAACTTGTTTCAAAGAGTAATCTATTAATTAACCACGACATAATTAATAACAAAATATTGTTAACAAGCTATAAAATCCTATTTAACAAAAAACGGAAAAAGTATTATTCTCATCCGACTTTTCCATAAAAAAGAGAATCTTTTCCAAAGAGTAATCCATTAATTGACCATAATCCACCCGATTAAACACTACGATCCACCAAACATTCGAACTTTCATACTATTCAAACTCTCGATCTGGATCATCCGTTCAACTCGTCCGACCGCGAGCAGAGATCATATTCCGCCGCGGCCGCAATCCGCGCGGATATCTCTTCTATTTGTCCGCCTAATACGGTCATCACTCTACTTACTCGACGGGCCATAGTCCTCTCGTTCCGCGTTACCGTAGCGGAATCGATCTCTCTCCGCAGAGCATTATCCGCGTCGATCGACAATTTTTACGCGACGCCGGGCAAAGCAGATGCTCGTCAACAAAACGTTACCCGCGCGCGCGCGCGAACCTTGCGCAACCGTTCGTCCGTCTCCCCGCTTTTTGTCGCAATATCGCGACCTCTCTCTCTCTCTCTCTCTCTCTTTCTCTCTCTCTCTTTCTCTCTCTTTCGCTCTCCCCTGTAAAGTACCCCGTACACTGCGGGCCGCTGACCCAGTGCGGTTTTCCCTTCGAGGAAAAACGGATTGCATAAGCATGAAATTTATGACAGGGGTGGCTTTGACGTGCTGGAAAACCCGGGAGGGAGAGAACGTCGCTCGAGAATGCCTATTCAAAAACCGAACTTCCTCGAAAAATGATGGAACGACGGTCGTCGCCGACCAGACAGCAATTCATACGAGAATTTCCATAACGATAAACAAATGATGAACTGTCAGTCTTTCGTTCGATCATTTTCCATATCGGCTGTGATAGATTATTTACGATAATATTACTGGATCTGTCGAAACTATGAACTTTAGATTTATTATTTTATGATTATTCTTCTGGACAATTATTAGGTGAAATTATTGATTTAAGAGTGTTTTAAATATTATTTTAGTAACATTTTCAACTGTATTAATGCATATATTGTATGTAATTGTTAATTGTTGTATATGGAAGAATATAACTTTATTAAGATCTGTTATTCTAAGTTAATTCTTTGGTTTTGAACCTGTTACGAAATTAATAATTAATAAAATTAATACCTTAAACTCCATGGGGGCACCGAGTGACCAGTGCAGTTAATAATACTCCAGAAGCATAATTTCGATGCTAGAAAAGTCGTCCATGTTATCGGCGCTATTAAAAAGGCACGAAAATCCTGATAACTGCACTATTCACTGTTAATTAATGTACCGATTCAAGAATATTTTCAACATTATTTCAATAACATTTACAACTGTATTAATTCATATGTTATATATTATAATTATTATTCTATATTAATTATTCTATATGGAACAACATGACAAAGTTATTAAAATCTGTTATTCTAAATTAATTCTTCAGTTTTAAACTTGCTACGAAATGAACAATTAATAAAATTAACCACTTGAATTCCACGTTGGTTACCTAGTTACCTAATTATTAGTGGAGTCAATAACACTCCAGAAACATAATTTCGGTACTAAAAAAGTCGTCCACGTTATCTCTGCGACTAAAAAGGCGCGAAGATCTCCATAACCGCGCCATTCACGGTTACATAACAATAACTGTTACAAACTTTCGCCGCGTTCCCAGCAGAATCGTCGCTCCAGGAGTCGTTGCAATATTAATTTCGAGATGAGGAGAGAAAAAAAGAACGGTCGCTCGCGAACCGAGAGAAGTTCCCGGGGAACGCGAGTTGAAACAGTGTCGGGCAGGGGGGCGGGGAGAGCCGAAAGCTCGAGGATCGGGGCGTCGAGCAGGATCGCGAAAAGTTCCGCCCACTTGAGAATTTTAAGCAGTTCGATTCGCGTCGAAAATTTGGCGAGCGGTGCCCCGGGTCCGGGGTGAGCCGAGTGGAAGTTGACCTCCGGCAATTTTCGTTTAATGCCTGATTTATCCGGTTCGATTGCAGGCACCCGGCGGAACGCCGGCCTTTTAATCCTTCTTTTTACCCCCTCCCCTATCCCGCGCGCGCTTGGCCCGGCAGCAGCGAAAGTCAAACACCCGACGGGGCTGGCGCAACGACGAAACACGAAATTTCAAAGGTTCCGTCGAAGTTTCGGGCCGAATCAGGAATTTTCGTGCGGCGGCCGATGTTTTTGATAAGTTTCGCGAACGGGGTGCGCGAACTAATTATCGGGCGCGAGAATTAGTTTCCGTTCGCTTCGATGGCGAATGATACGCGCGAATAGACGGCGACTCTTAAATAATAGTTTTTTGTTTATTTAGAGTGTTACGAAGGCGTCGCGGCGACGTCGTCAGTTATGGCGAGGAAACGCCGTAAGTGAAGAACGCAACGCCATACAAAATCGCAAATCATTTATCTCAAATAAATTTTACCAGATTATCACGGAGATAGATTAATTCATTCAGAGAGGAAAATATTATGGTAGTCAAAAAATTTATTTAAGGTTATATTTTTTAAGATTGCATGTCGAAGTTTTTCTAAATAGAGTGATATATATTTATCATCGCTACATGATAGTCAAGATCAAGACTGTAATATTGTATTTTATATGCTACCTTGTTTAAGAAAAATTAACAAAAATTTACAAAAAGTAGCCGAAAGCAGTCGAAAATATTAATACTACTACAAAAGTGATAGCCGAGTCCACCATACCCAACAAAGCAATTTCTTCGACGCTCTTTCGCTTATCAACCCCTTTCACTATAATAATTATAATAATAATTATTAATCTCTTCTACTATTAAAATCTATAAACGAAAGTAAATAAAGACAATAGATGAAGCAAAAATCGTCTGACCCTATGAAGAAAAATATTAATAACAAATAAATGGTAGCCAACGCAGCATGAAAGGCATCGCAGTGGAAAGGGTTAATTTTCGATGGCCGTCGAAAATATGAGCCGAATATCCGGGGCCCCGTAGAGAGCCCCGTTTTAAAGAAAGCTCGATGGATTAAAGGCATTAACGCATCGCGCCGGAAGTAATTGAATCTCGCTGGCCCCCGGGTTTTCATACTCCTCGAAGAATTACTTGGCACTCGAGTGGCAAGAGCAGCGCAGCAGCAGCTAGCCCCCCGCCTGATCCTTTTCTTTCGACGGAGACGCGCTGCCGCTGTCGCTCGCCGACAAAGAGAACGGGGGAGAGCTGAAAATCCGCAGGAGCAAAAGGAAACGCGAGCCGATCCTTGGTATCCGTCTGTTGAAGCGCCGTCGCCGGCGACGTCGCCGACGTCGGCCGGATAACGCGTACAAAGGCGTGGACGCTCGGACGAGAGGCTCGTCCAGGTCAAAGAACTGCAACCTCGGTTTTCCTTTTGCCTCGGCTCTCTCTCTCTCTCCTCTCTCTCTCT
>NW_027589748.1:18325-19193 GCF_028453695.1 Augochlora pura
GGTGTAAATTGACGCGGAAGCAGAGATTTCAATGTATTCCATTAACGTTGCCCGACGCGACGCGTTCCCCCGAAAATTACGCGCTCGCGCGCGCGCGCACGGGGTTCCGTGGCGGAGCGCAGCGTGTCGCGTTAAAAGAAACTTCTAAAAAGAAATTGGAGAACGAAAAAAGAAGGAGACGGAGGAGGTAGAGGAGAGAAAAGTGTGCGGACGAACGTAAACAGTGCCGGAGGGCGGGACCGTTTAACCTTAACCGTACGTTTCATCAAATGCTCCGCTTTAAGTGCGCCTCTCTCTCTCTCTCCCCCCCCCCCTCTCTCCCTCTTCCCGTGTCTCGGGGAATATTTCCTCGGTCGACGGTGAATGCGCCCGGAGAGTTGTGCAACGAAATGCAGCCCCGGCACAGACAGCAACGGTGGTCGGAGAGAGGGGTGGAAAGGGGGGGAGGAGGCTGTAATGCCGTTTCTGCGTCTCGAGCGGGCCAACTTTGCATAAATGATCCAAGAAGAATAAAATTAAAACAGAACTCGTTTGTAACGACGACCGTCGGCGCGGTGAAACGCCCGTCGTTCGACGTCGACGATGTCGTCGTCGTCGATGTTGCTCCGAGCCGAATCGTCGCGAGGCCGGCGGAGTCGTCGTTGCGGTGCCGTACCACGGAACGATGTTCTCCTTTTCAACCATTGTTTCGCAGCCGAGCTGAAACCGTGAAAGGAAAGCACGGAATAACTTTGCCGGATTAATGCGCCCCGAGCTCGCGCATTGAATCTTTTTGCGAGCGGATGGCAGCCCTTTCGACAATTCTTATTGCGAATGTTGTTGTTCGACGCTTGCCGGCGATACTTTGCATTGAGATCACTGTGGTTGT
>NW_027589749.1:0-19503 GCF_028453695.1 Augochlora pura
TTTGAATCATCGGAGATATTGCAATGGAATTTTCACAGAAAATAATTAAAAAGTAGCAGGTTTTAGCTGCTGATGATTAAATATTCTTTGCACTTATTAAACGATCAATTTCAATGAATTGTTATTGTTATTTTAGATTTAACAAGAAATTATTTAGATGCAATTATACCAGCTGTTTTTTATTTTTTACTTGCTAGATATGTATTTCGTATTTATGTTTTGTACGTGTAACGTTTTATGGGACACGTTTTATGGAATAACCGCGGCCGTGAGCGACGCGTGATGCGTCGTTCTTAGACAATTATAACTTCAAGACTGGTTTTTATAGGGACACGATCTTCTCACGGCTATTTAAAGCAATCTCTTTAGAAAATATTCTTTTTTGCTGGAACATGGAGATTGTTGCTGATCAAAAGTTATCCTCTGTTGAATATAGGGAATTTTTTACATTTGTCACGTATTAATCAGTGTTACTTTTTTATGTTTTATTTATTAGTAATGACTAAAAAAATATATAATTATTTATTAGGAAGATACGATCTTTGTAATATAAAAAGACTGAGCGAAAATATGAAACACAATGAACTGGATATCTCGATGAATGTGATGAGTATTATCAGGTGAAATATTCTACTCTCATAATGGTCAACTTTAAATAATCATAGTACGTAACATAGTGATTTAATTTAATTAATTTATTCATTTCTGACGTCCGCAGACCTTTCTAAAGCAATATAAATTGAATAATTATCACTTTGGAAAGTGATAATTACTGAATTCTTTAAACCGGACCACTCTACGAAGGTGCACACGTGATCTACTAAAACAAAAGCACTCCCATAGGATTCTTTTATGGACGGCCATTAAGATATGCCAATTTATTAATAATAATTTGTTGAAGAGCAATACGTAGACCGCATCGCCACCTATATAATAGACCCCACCGTAGATTGTGGCCCCTCCCATATTAGACGTATGATTAAACGTAACCTGTAATAGTACAGACATGTGTTATATTCACGCTCCCTGCACTTATTTTCTCTAAAATAATTAGAGCTCTATGCAAAATAAGAATTGTCCGAGTCAATTGCAAAGAACACTACTTGAATGAAAATTTATTTCTTTTTTTGATGATTTTAACGAATTATAGAGGATGCAGGAGTGTCTTCAAATTCTCTTAATATGTTAATTGCTTAGAATTTCATCTTGTCATTCATATTGTAAATGCATAAAGACCGCAGTCTAATGATAAAGTATGAATATCTATATATTTTTATAAAATGCAACAGCGCCATTTCTCTAAACATAACTCTGCATAGTTCTTTGTAGGTACATCGATTCTCTAAAACAATTTCTGTAAATAAATATTAGGGTAAAATAGCAAAAAATTAATACTTTTTTCAACATTTTACTTTCTTAACGATAAGTATGACTAGAATAAATAAGACGACGTCGTGATACTATAAAAATTCGACGTTGGAAATTGTACATGAAATAACTTGAGCAAGGTTTACTTTTTACTATTGTAGCCTAACAATTTTTTACTAAGAATATTCTAGAAAATCGTGTAAAAGTAGCCAAAATCATTTCATATTTATAGTTTCTCCATTTCTGTTTAATTCAGGAAATTATTTCAACTACAAAGAATTTTTGATGCTGCGAAATTAGTGAAAGAGAAACGACCAGCATTTACATTGAATAAATTACATCCGGATCTTCATCACTTTGGCACATTGTCACAATGACAGAAATCAAGAAGAATAAAAATGTATCGAAACCGGAAACTGTACCAAAAATTTGCGACCTCATTCGAAATTTCCGAATCCGTGAAACGTCACCGTTCATCGGTGAGAACGATAGAGAAATGTTACAAATTTCTTAAAACGTGTTGATTTAGTAAATGAAATTTCAAACGTGTTAACTTACTAAATTAAATTCAAACCTTCAAATAAAGTGCATTAAATCGTGTTGCTAATATCCCTTTGGGGGTCGACCCGAGCTTAAAAATTCAAAATATGAGCAGCCGTTTCCGATATCGATCTGCCGGCCCCGACTAAAAATAAAAATAAAAGAGCACACGCCTTATTTGTCTTCAGCGAAGTGCCAAGGATCTTTGTGAAGGACTCGGCCAGCGGCGAACTTCGTCCAAGGAGTAAACGAGGGTGAGATATTAGTCCACCGAGCCCCTTTGAATTACAACAGGGGGGGAAGACCAAGGAGAGAAGAAGAGCCCAAGCAGCCAGGAATGGCTGCGAGGTTCGTTTTTTTACGCGAAGATTTGTGTCAGCCGGCAGTCGCTTCTGGTATCTGGGGCTCGGAACACCTACCACCCGATTCGATATCTTCGCCCCGACCGCCCCACACACGGCGAACACACCCTTGTTATACACGACCGAAAATATCGAGCCGGTCTCGCCGGTGCCGGTGAACGGTCGTCCAATCTATTCTACCCCTGGCGAACGTTCTCTAGGTTTCGATTCTAATTAACGGTAGAAGCTGCTGTCGGTCGAAAGTGCTTCTACAAAAATGCCCCATTGTCTAGATGTGATCGAGCAAACGCATTGGATCGAATAGTTGGAACTATTAAGGGTGCTTGGACAAATTCGGAAAATTGTTAAATGCTAGATAGATTCAGCAAACGAAGCGAGCGTAATTTACCGTAGAAAAATTCACTTCGTGTGTATAAATGGGTTCGAAAATAAGACATAAATGAATAAAGTAGAGAAATAAAAAACGAATATATGGAAAAATAAATAAGTAAAGTAAAGAAATAAAAAACTAAACAAATAGGAAAATAAATAGTAGAAAGATAAGTGAATGAAATAGAAAAATAAGGAGCGAACACATGAACAATTAAGTGACTGAAATACAGAAATAAATAACTAAATACGTAGAAAAATAAATAGGCAAATAAATAGGAAAATAAATCAGTAGGAAAACGAGTAAATACATAAATAAATACGGTTCTCGTTCGCACAGGGTGTCGAACGCGTAAAATTCATTTTTCGTTGAAGTATCTCTCGATTCCGTGACTGTTGATAAATTAATACGTTCGTTTGCAATAGCTCGAGGAAAGCGAGGAGCGAAAGTCAATAAATTCGAGCGAGATCGCAGCTTCGAAGTGGCAGCTTCCCGGCGACTCCGTTTCTCCATTCGCTTTCTTGGTAGCGACGCCGTCGTCGATTCGCGGGACGAATAAAAATTCAGATTAGGCGAACCCCTTTTCCCGAACGCGATTCTAGATATTTAATGGCCGGACGAATGTTTTATTCAGGCGGCGCGTCGCTCCGCTTCGCGTGGTTCAAGAGGATTGTTTAACCTTCTGACCGGGCCTGCAGGTCGCAAATTAGACGGCGCCGGTGCATTGAAATCACCGTCTAATGAAACGTTATTATTAGACTACGAATTTTATGTATTTCTGACAAAAATTAACAGAACAAATACAAAATTAACCAGTTAACTGTGACAATCTCTTTGCTGAGCGCCCACCAAGTGTGTGTCCTGTTAATCAAGCGATGACGAAGGAAGTTATGAATCCAACTGAAATTATTTATAATGTTCATTTGTTTGTTTCATTTCGTCTTGACCTCTAAACATTGTACGTATATTACAATTTACGAATACAATATAGTTTTCGCCAGAATTACAATTTAAATATCAAATTGTAACAAAATTTCACGGATGATGGATATAATCGTCATGACTCAAAATTCTGCCACATCACCAGTCATGGTGATCCGTCAGGATATAGTCGTCAAATACACTTAATTGGTTAAGAGGACAACAAAAGAATTTAGAGATATTGTAACATTATTTTCAAGCAACTGCTATTGTAAAAAAAGAAATAACGTTTTCGTATAATTCATGTTTCTTATCATCAATCAACAGCTAAATAAACGATTCTTCTACAGCGAATGCTTTTCGGAAAAGGTTTCATAAAACTGGAATATGGCAGACTATTTTGACGAAAATGCACCTGACTATAATTAGAGATATTTAGAATTTTATTTATGAATATCTCTTAACGTATCTTTCGTCGCACTCTTCCTAAACGTGTTCAGTTGTTCATAAACATTGACGAAACATGTGAAAATTAAAATTAATTGTCAGGAATTAGATAAATACGTACAAATATTTACCGTCTGGGTCCAAATAGACCAGGATTTCGCTATCCGAGTATTAACGAACGGTTGCGATAATTGCTAAGCAAGTTTGTCTGGTGATTTGTTAATCCTTCGCTTCATAGATTTTTAATGGTTTAGATTCAATTCTATGTTAAATAGTTATAATTCTATTATAAAATAGTATAGTGAAAATGATTTATAGTGAAAGTCATCACAGTGAAAATTAATTACAATGAAAATAGCATACGTATTGGAAAGTTACTATTATTGGAAGGATCTAAGCAATTATTATCAGCTCAGTATGAGAAAACCAAATGATTTGACAAACTCAACATTGTAAATTCTATTAATCATTGTAGAAAATAGAAAATAATGTGCAGGTTTGTGAAAGAATTGCATTATTCTTCCTACCGTAAGGATTACTACAATTGATTTGCGAAAATATCTTTGTTCTGATCAAAACAATCATCTGCATTAAAAATCGTACTGCAATATAAATTGCAAGATCTGCATTAAAAAGATCGGCAATGCGAACTGCACTATCTGCATCAAAAATCACGCTGCGAGATAAACTGCAGCATAAACTGCACAATAAACTCCACAATAAACTGCACGATAAACTACAATACCAATTGCAATATAATACTGCACTACAAAACTTCAATACAAGACTACAATTTAGATATTAAAAATACTATATCGTGAATGTAATGATAACATTGAAGATTTTTAAAAATCTAATTTTGATAGGAGCGATAGTGACAATGATGATATTGTTGTGACAAGACACCCACGCTTATATCCTTTTCAATATAGTGACGCTGAAAATGATAGTGAGAAAAAAATAAAAATTCATATATAAAGACAAATTTATTTTATATCATGTTCCATGATTTCACTGAAAAATATATGATTTTTAACAAGTTACGTTGTTTTTATATAGTCGATACTTTGTCTACGGATGGCGCCAAAAAATGCCGGCATTTTGTGAATGGCGGTGCAAAGAATTACCGGACAAATGCGTGTGAAATTCACGGCTTAATCGTCGGAATGACAGCAACATTCGACTGCATAGACAGCAAAGAAACCGGCGGCGGTGTCAAAGACCAGATGGTAGCGAGCAATCGCGCCCGTTTGCTCGAGAATCGGGGAACGCGAGTTCGAGCATCGCGTCGTCTCCGGTTTCAAGCTATCGAGATCAATATTTGAATAGACTGGAACGCATCCAGTAGCTGGGTAACGACATTACAAACCGACGAGATTACAAATTGGAGCTCGACGAGA
Organism: Augochlora pura; assembly: GCF_028453695.1. Classification (NCBI taxonomy): domain Eukaryota; kingdom Metazoa; phylum Arthropoda; class Insecta; order Hymenoptera; family Halictidae; genus Augochlora; species Augochlora pura. The sequence goes on from NW_027589749.1 coordinate 5,409, forward strand.
TATCGGCGCGCTCGATACCGAATAATATGTACCGTGGCCAAACAAACGCGCCGGCTCAGTCGTCTTTCAATGTCTCTCTGGTTCCGACGAAGGCGCACCACCGGCCGGCCCCGCTGCCGTCTTTGAATGGATCATCAGCCCCCCGATTTCTGCGGCGAGATCTAATTGTTTCCAATTGTGCCGGAGCGGCCCGTTATCGGGGTAAAAAGGCTCGGCGAAATTTCACGACTCGAATGGCACTAATTGGACCGTTCTAATCGAACTGCGCTAATCGAACTGTTCTAATCGAGCTGCTCTAATTGGGTCAATATCTTGTTGCCAAAGCGGCTCGTCCACGACAGTCGTTGCAAAAGTCGCCAGGCTTACAGTTGTCCAGCTGCGGATCATAGTAAGCGTTCTCTTATCCGAACGTTCGTATTGCCACGATGTACATATTCGGAAGTCGGAGTTGGGCGACATTTTATTCGGGTGGCGGATGAAAGCTAACGAATAAAATTATATACTAGGTGTAAGGGAAAGTTCTGTCGTTTGACAGAGAGTTTGGATGTGATCGAAAGTAGTAGTCTGATGAATTCTAAGCTTGAAGATCATTTCTGTAGAAGTTAACGTGGGATATGTCCTTTTATGTTACGTTGTTGCGTCGGTTATATGGTGCGACGACGATTGAATAACGTCTCCCTCGCAACAGCTTAATGCGTTGAAAATGTAATTGGGGGTGAACTAGCCTTTGAACAATTGCACTGCGTTTAACGATGTTTATTTATAACAACTGGGTGACAACGTGGAGGTGTGGTTACAAGATGACTGGAGGATGGAAGAGACAAGAGTAGTGTACGTATAAAGGTTGAGTTTCTGCTACAGGGGCAGACCTCTTACAACTTGTCTCCTGGACAGACGATTCCAGAGTGATTTTTTAATTCAGGGAAGTAACCAACCCTCATTTCTTGGGGATGCTTTCCTAGTTGAAGCGGTAGGTATAGTCGCTTTCCTATCGGTTCTTTAAAGGACAATGCATGTAAAAAAGAATGGTTGAACTTTCGAGAAAGTAAAAATCCTAGCCTACCGCGCCCAAATGGTCAGCGTTCGAATACGAAATTAACCTCTTGCACTGTAATAACAAGTCAGACTCGTGACGAACGTTTCGTGCACGATTCGATAAATACGGCTGTGAATCATTTCTATTAAATCGAAACAAAATTTCAATCGCCTATCGACGAAATCTGGGAATGAAAGTAAACGAGGACAATCGAGACACTAGAATCATCTCATAGCATTAAGGGAATAATTAAGGACGAAATATGTAGTCGTAGTCAACGTAGCTCTGAGAGTCGTAATAGTGCAAGGGGTTAACCCTTTGCGGTCCGCGCAGATTTCGTGAGCCGCTTATCCGCTTGATACTGATTATTTTGAATTTTGTCGAATCCTTAATTTTCGTGATCTCCTTATGTAAGGTATTTCTTTTCTATTCGTCATTATTGTTCCAGTTAAATGACATTGCATATTAATCAATTTTTAGCCAAGTATGATGGTAGTATAGAGTCTATCGTTGAACATTGGAGTTCGTATCTGTGTCGAGTCACACTCGACATAGGACCGCTAAGGGTTAAGGTTTATGGCCATGTCTGGTAACAATTGCTGAAGGATGGTTACCGATGGTTTTCGACAAGCTGTCGCAAACTAGCCAACCCTCTTTACAAACGCTAATTCTTTATGATTTGCGACGCGACAAGTCCTGGTCATATTGCGTAGCACTTCGTCATTGAAATCTGATGGCCGTCCTGATCCGGGTTCATCTTTCCAAGAAAAATCACTCGAACGAAATTTCGCAAACCATCTTTGGCATGTTCGAGCTGTTACCGCGTCCTCTCCAAACACGTCACACAAGTCGTTATTTGCCTTGTAGCGACCGTTCGTTCACGGTTACCAGCGGTGCAATTGTAATCGATCCGTTCGAGAGGTGACGATCGGCGAGCGATCTTCTTCTGGTCGTCTCGTGTGTACGCTCCGCATTAAAATAAATTCCGTGTCGATAAATCGAGTGTGGTAGAAAGAATAATTATTTATTCCCGCTATCCACCTCAGCCTCCATCACGTTATTCCCTTTTTGGAAATCGTACAACATATAATGTCTTAAGTGCACTTTTCTTCACTGATGTTCACAGTTTTACAAGTATAAACAAACTAACTAAAATACGAAAAAAATGTGTATAAATCATCAATTATATACTAATGAAACTGTTTGAACTGTTTAAAAAAGTTCTTGCTAAGGATCGACAACGCATAAGAGTGCACGTATTCGAAAACGACAGAACTTTCCCTTATACATAATAATTTATTCGGATGGTAATTTAATCGAATAAAAAGGTAATTCACACGATCGAATAAATGTTCGATCGAATACAAATTAATCTGGATAGCAATTGATTTGAGTAAAATTTGATTTACTTTTTTACATTATCGAATCAATCCAATGCAAATATATCTGCATAATAGTTTATCAAAATAAAATTTTATTCGAATGAAAATTCGTCGAATAAGATAATAAGTTGCAGAAGATTCATAAATTGTGTAAACCACCTTGTATATTCTTCTTCGAAAATACGCATTGGATGACACATTTTTTCACATAAAAGTTGCAGCATGTAGGAGGAAGTAAGGAATGTCAAACTTCTTTTCTTAAATGGAATACTATATTTTTTATACCAGAATATAGAAGAATATCAAATTCTGAGTAAAAACTGTTGGCTTCCATTAACTCTAAACGAGTAATTTTGCTTAATTTTTATTTTTATCTGCGATAATGTTGAATCTACAGCTTGATACTGACATGAACAAAATATTTAAAATTTCTCTTTTACTTAGAATTCGATATTCTTACATATTTTTATGTAGAAATATTTTTTAACCTTTATCACTCCAAGAATTTTACAGAACGCTGGAATGCTGGCTTGAGATTGGCAATATTACTGCTGGTTGGAGTGATAAGGGTAAAAATATTTTATATAAAAATTAAAATCTCTAAAACGACTTCACCAACTACACCTACGACTATACCTATATGCCTCGTTTAATCACGCAACTTTTGTATTGAAAAATTTGTTGCCTAATGCATATTTTGAAAGTTCCAGAGAGTGCAGAAGATGCGTGGTCCACATTGTATACGTACAGGAGCTCTTATTTAACAATAATTGATTCATACAGGCCGTTAAACTCGAAAATTTAGGACAATGCTGCGAACGTGGAAGCTTTCTGTTTTTTTTCTGGACTTTTAGTTTTCTTTCGCAGGAAGAATCGACCTCGCGTCATCTGGCCCATACAAGGATAAAAGTCTCGATGGTTCTCGGCCATAGTTCTCACATCAGTCTTGACGACGATATTCCGAATGACGCGCTCGGCACAGCCTCTGGTTTATTAACGGGGCGGCTCGCGGTGCTTCCTGATTGGTGAAACATTCCCGGAGACAGCCGCGAGGGCGGGTGGTGACTGCTCTCGAACCGACAGCCACCGCGGCGCGCGTTTTCTCTCGTTTTTCAGCCCCCGGCTGAGCCATAAGTTCGCCCCGTATCGCGTCATGTTGCATTAGCAGGGCGACGAGGTGGCACGCCGCGGCGTCCTCGGGGCTTCTTCCATTTCGCGTCCTGCCCTGCCCTGGTATCCCTCGACGACCCGTTTCCAACCCCCGACACTCCCTCCAGCCGCCGCTAAGCCCTCTCCGCGTCGCGCCACCGACAGCTCTCGAATCGTCGCCTTTCGCCGACCTATCCCGTGCCCCCCTCCTAGCCCCTCACTCGGTCCGTGCATGTCCTTCGCTCTACTTGTGTAGTAATCGCGCTTCGACCCGGTCGCCTCTAACCCCCGCGCACCACAGTGCGTCCGATATAGGACAGAAATAAATAAATTGTTGCATTCGAATAAGTCAGGAGGGGCGCTATGTTTAGTAACTCGTTATTAACTAATACAAATTTCGAAACAATCTGTTATACATATATGATTTTATTTCTAATGTAATTATAATGTTATTACATATTTTAAATATCGTCTACCGATTTCTGAAAAATATTGCAATCAACTCGATAAATTGAAAGCTGCCATAGCTAAAAAAACAGGTAGAATTGGCGAACCAACGAGGTGTCTTTTTTCATCACGACAACCCAAGACCACATGTTGCGTTGTCCGTAAGACATAAACTCTCCTATCTCCCAAGATCTTGCCCCATCCGATTGATTATTACTTATTTCTCTTGTTAAACAATTCTCTCCGTGATAAATGTCTGAAATCCAAATGCGAGATAAAAACGTATCTCGATGAATATTTTGCAAGTCTCAACTCTTTTGGAAAATGGACATAATATGGCTTCCTGAGAGATGGATGAAGGTAATAGAGCAGAACAGTTCACATATAATAAAATAAATCAACTTTAAACAACAAATATACACAAGATTGTTTCGAAATTTGTATTATTCCTCCTTATTCTTCTCAAAGTGCTTATTAATTTGTATTGCAAACATTTTTTGTCGGAATTAGTGCAAATGCTTCAAAAGAGTCGGCATACCAGTCAATATGAATACCCTGTATATAATATTTTAATTACTATTAACTAAAAAACTTGGAATTAAAGTAAAGAATATAGAGATTAATTTTGAGTATTTTTTTAAAATTCTGATTATTTGTTACAGATTATTAACAACGGATTGCCAAATATAATCATGGTTACCGATTTGTCCTACTAAAGATTAACTGATCAATGATTATCATTATCACGATTACTTTTCGCAATCAATTGCGTACATAATCACAGAACAATCAAATGCTGTCCAACTCTGTTCTAAATCCATGAAACTAGGATGAGAATTATTATTGAAATCGGGGATAAACAGTGCCGTGTAGACGACTGAGGCTATATCGCCGTAGAAGACAGGAAGACGGAAGGGAAACGCCGAGAGGATAACCGTGGAACGTAGACGATGGCGACGGGGGTGGTGGGTGATTACGGGGTTAGGTAGTGATGGTGTTGCTGGCTGCGCCGCTGGTTATATTGGAGACTGGAGAATCGTGCATCCTCGGAGGTAGAGGTAGAGGGGGGGCGAGGTGGGCGCGGGAGTAAAGAATTATACTACGTGCCCCGCGTGTCAAGTCGCGGGGGTGGTTTATGGAACAGCCGTAGGGCCGTGGAGACGTTAGGGGTTGCTCTAACCATCGGCGAACGGTGCGAACGTTCGGTCATTTTCGCGGCGAAATCGTAGAACTTTTGATAAAATTAAGATAAAGCGACGGAACTTTTTTTATATTAGAGCTGAAACCGCGTGCAATAAAGGAAAAATAAGAGGGAAGGGTGACGCGCGAGTTCTCGTGTTGATAATATTTACCGAAATGCGATCGTTTTTGAAGAAGTTTTGACTTGCCTATTAGGACGATGTTGAAACATTATTTGGGTAAAATTGTAGAACTTTTGATGGAATTGGGATAAAATGGTGCAACTTTTTTTAAGTTCGAGCTAGAAAGATACGGAATAAGCGAAAAATAAGAAGAAAGAATGACGGAAGGGTTCTGGCCTCGAAAATATTTATTGAACTCTCCATCTTTCTCGAAGAAGTTTTGATTAGCCTGTTAAGACAATGCTAGCACATTTTTACGAAAAAATTGTAGAACTTTTGATAGACTTGGAGTAAAATTATGTAACTTTTGTAAAATTAAAGCTTGAAGGGTGCGAAATAAACGAAAAAGAAGAAGAAATAAACGAATAATAAGAAGAAATAATGGTGGAACAATTTTAGCTTCAAAAATATTTATCGAGCTCGATCTTCTTAACAAAATTTTGATTTAACTAAGACAATGCTGATACGTTTTTGAAAAAAAATTATATAACTTTTCATAAGATTAGGACAGAATTATACAACTTCGTTTGAATGAAAGCTTGAAAGATGCAGAACAAGCGAAAAATAAGAAGTAAGAATGTTGACGCTGTTCTGTCCCGAAAAAATTTATTTATTACGACCTTTCTTAAAAATCTCCCAATTTTGTCCAGCAGAAGCAGCGATTAATTTTTTTTTTAAACGAATAAAAATAAGAACTACCTAATACAATAATAAATGAGACACCAGAAAAGACTTTAAAAGGAAAAAAAAGGATCATTTTAAATATATCTGAACGCCTAATCGCTCTTATCTAAATACACGTAGATCGCCAAACTGAATTTTCTCAAGAACTATACAAAAAAATAATTGATTATAACTAAATTAAGTAATTATTATAACTAGTTATTAATATAAGTGTAACAAGTAACTATGTTCCGATTGGTTGTACGATAGCTCGCGGCTTCGTCAAGATCCTGGAAAATTGGTGTTCTCGCCGAGACTGCGTGTTTTAGATTGTTCGGCGAAAAAGAATATTTGATTTGGAATTGGATTCGCAAAAACGGAAGCCGGGCGACAAGGAACGAGGAATGGGCCATGAAGGAGCGAACTAGAAACGAGATCTATACTCGTACAATTCATCTTATTCAAAGACTGCCTCGGGTTCGGTGTCAAGTGGCCAGGAAAATGTTTGGAGACTACGCTCGGCCTCACCTTTGAGCTCGCAGATCGGAGGAACGTGGCACACGTCATCTCGCGGAAAAAAAACTCTTTCATGCCAAACAATGCGAGTTCTGTCATCTTTCGACACTTTATTAAAACACCGCCGTTTACACTGCGACGCGAGACACGGTCTCCAGTTCCAATTAACGTGTATCAAGAAACCGAAAATTCTATAGAAACAAATAACGTAACTAATATAAAACTAACATGTAATATGTAATGGAAGATAATAGATAATACCGCAATAGGTAACATAAATTTAACACGAGATCAAGTAGTAAAATTATATAATTAACCCTTTGCACTCCGTTGTCCCATCTCAGGGGACATCGTAATTCTAGTATATGACTAAACATTAAAGTTTATTAGCGATTTGCAACTATTTCTCAATGTCTACAAATTCATATAAAACGAATATTACTATAACAATATTATTACATATTAATATATATACATATATAACGTATACTTTATAATAATATAAATGTTCATAAGCGCTGGTAAGTAATATCCATGATGGCGCGGGGTGCAAAGGGTTAAGAAGTTATGAAACTGTGGAAGAGATTTTAACTCTTTGTAACCAGAGATCGCCGATACAACAACGCGAACAAAAAAGACATGAATAATTATTATGAAAAATGTCACATTGAAATTATGGAAAAACTGTATCTAGTGTGAACAAATAGTCGTTCTTCGTTTTGCAACACGTTTTAGCAGGGAAATAGTAACATGAATTTTTTGAAACAGTAAATAGACTATAAATATTTATAACTTCTCACGTAATACAGAATTTGGCAAACTAACTTGTCTTGAAATAGTAACTAACGGTATAAAAGTATTTAATATTTGAACAATCGATTTTCTCAGCTCTGCGTTTTAAGTATACATTTCTCAAAGAGGTCGTTCACCGGTTAAACGAACCGAAGCCGCAATTATTACATTTTCGCCTCCCTAATGATTCGATTACGCGCCGCTGCAAGCATTCGGCGAGCGGGCCGACCTTACACCCGCGAATCGAAATTGTTTTTCTCGGCCCGCAAAAATAACCCTCGGAATTGAATCGCATCGCGGCCGAATCCGCGCGCGAGAGAGGACCGGATCGGATCGGATCGGATCGAAAAGGGAAAAACAGGAGCGGACGTCGGTTCTCCTCATGCCATTCTTAGCATCTGCGAAGCATACTATATTAGCGTATCGCGAGGCCCGCGGCATCCCGCGGTCAGAATAGATTTCTCTGTTCGAGCCAATTCGGCGTGGCGCGTTCGGTCGCGTTTCACACGTCGCCCCGAAACGAAAAATTTCGCGACACCGAGAAAACACAATACATTCCTGCTGCTCCGCAACAGCCAAACCTACACAGCGGAATCTACACAAATAAATACATATTTCAACTATCATGAGCGTAAAACATTTTGCAGATATTTATCATTTGATCGTTCGATTTCACATTTTTGAACAAATGGACGTTTAATTTTTTTTTGCGTTTGCCTATATTTATTTAAATGCACGAAAATCCGCGGTTTAATGATAACGCAACCAAATAATGGAATGATTGGATAATAGAATGTTTGGATACTAGAATAATATTGTCAAAATGAAAGTTCGGATAAAGGAATCTCTATTTAAATATTAATATATTATATATCGCTGTGATTTCAATATTAAGATATTATTTATCTCTGACATTTCAATATTAATATATTATTCATCTCTGTTATTTAAATATTAAAATATTATTCATCTCTGTTATTTAAATATTAAAATATTCTTCATCCCCGTTACTTAAATATTCTTTAAATATCAAAAAGTCTTTCGAATTCAGCGAATGCTTTAATCTGAAGAAACGAACATTGGAACTAATGTTTCAATGTTTAACAAAATGGGAACGACTACAACAAAAAAAGTATCGATTCCGATGAAAATTGAACGATATTTTGTGCTTGAGAAAGACTTAAAGAAAAACTGAGAGAATGCAAGGCAGCGAGATCAAGTTATTTTGTTACGCAGAAGTTAGATGTCACTGAATTGTTGGATCCGGAGCAGCGAGCGTCGCGGCGCTTCCCTGCCGCTGCGGAATCCGGCGTCGGCGCCTCGGCCATTCACGCCGACGACGTCCATCCCGAAAATACACGGCCCGGATGGCCCGTTCCAGCGGTTCAATTAAGATTTCTCGCGGTCTACTTGCCGCGAAATATTCTATCCGCGACGAGCGTTTTGTCGGCCAAGGCGAACGGTTCGTCGAAGCCGTTGTTACCGGGATCACCGGCTCGTTGAGCGCCGAATCGATCGCTTCTCGCTTTCTAGACAAGAAATTAGGCGGGCTTTAAGTCATCCTTTCCGTCGCTTTTAATTTTCTAGACAAACACAAGCCACTGAATCGCGCGCAGAAATTTTACTTAGCCGGCTTTGTTCGATGCGCGGCGAACCGGGGTAGCTTCGAGCGATCGCTGCGACTTTGATTTTAGAGTTAATTACTCGGCACTGGGCGCATTTTCAAGGTAGGACTTCGAGCAACCTGCTCGAATTTTTTTCAGAATTTTTCTACTGTGATTTTTCATTAAATCTTTGCGTAATTCGTACAGAAGGTTAGGGGTCGCGACCTTTCCGAGAAGATGTTTTGTATTTGTCAGAAACAACATGCGCGGAAAAATATTTCTGGTGCCTGCGTTTAGAGATAATAATTCGGCACCGGGCGCACTTTGATGGCAGAAGTTTGAGAAAAGTGCTGGAATTTTTTCGGAAATTTTTACTACGATATTTCATTGATAGAGTTTTTGAAATGTACTGCTGAACAATTTAGCATGGATAAAAATTGACCGACTATGACTGACGCTAATTCCGCGAAAAATCATCGCAGGATGATGACATTTTCCATAAATTAAAGCTCGAAATTTATACTTCAAGGTAGTAAATTTTATGTTCCACGCAGTCACGCCACGGTATCCCTTGAACACCGTCCAACGTTCTCGCGCCGCTTCCGACGATCACTTTCGACAGTCGAATCGTTTGATAGACACCGCCGCGCCATCAGGAAGCATCCGCAGTGTGCTACGAATAATGTATGGTTAATGTCGCGCGGTGAATGCGATTCTAAACGCACACACGCACGCACGCACGCACGCACGCAGCCGTCGCCGAGAGCACAGAGAGAAGCCGAGCCGCGGCGACCGTTGGCACAATGAGAATGGATGGGGAATTTTTGTTGGAAGTACTCGCGGAAGCAAACACCGCCGCTGTACATTTAAAAGGGTGCTCCTATTAGACGTGGAGATTCGCGTTTGGCGCCCGCGAGAGTAATGGAAAGCTCCATAAAGCCGGGACGCGCGGCTCGACGCGACTCGACTCGCCGCTACGCGACGCGACGCAACGCGTCGAGCGAAACAGAAACAAAACAGAACGGCACGGAACGAAACAGAACAAAAACAGCGCGCCGAGAAAAAAAGAGGATCCGGAGAAAAATGTCGCGGGCTGGAAATTTCGGCAAATGCACGCCGGGAACGGTGCTCCGGAGTTCACCAGACCTGACGGCAATTTTATCTAAATCATCCCTTCGCCGCGGTTCTTTTTTGACACCGACGTATGCTTCGCCCTGTTCCCGCGCATTTCCCTCCGCCCTTTGTTTTACCAATTTCTCCCTTTGTCGACGCGTCCGTTTCATTTGCGCTCGTTATTATTTACCGCTGTAATTAGACACCGCGGTTCGTGCGTTCTCCGGTGCACGAACTACGACGAAACTGTAAAAATTAACGATTTGCGGAATCAAACCGTATCTCTCGCTCGAATAGGGGAGGCGTAGGGAGTATTTATTTGTAAAATTTAAATTTCCGTCATGTAAAGTTATATATATGAATTGACTTATAGGTGCGATGATATTCAGATACGTTAGGCGATGGTAAGTAGACTGCGGATCTTTATTGTAAAATAAAAAATATCTGTATCAATTGCAAGACAGATTCAGTATAGTCTTCCTTCTTTCTTTAATTTTAGTACGATCTCCTTTCGTTTTTCGACATAAGTGACATCGAGAAGTTGCGAGCGACTCAAACTATAATTTTAATAATCAAAATATTACTTATTATTTTCTGAATATAAAATATAAAGTATTTATTTATAGATTCGCAGGCAATTAAACTTGGGGTGCGGTCACCGACAACCTTTCACTAGGTCGTTCTAGGATTAATAATTTTAATAATAATTAGCTTTTGTCAATTTTTGCACTGTCTCCAGTTTTATCCACTCGTTTTTGTCAAAAAAGAAAAGACACATAAAATCCGCAGTTTAGTAATCGTGTAAAGTACAAAGCAAAATCTTTTATTCATTAAGTTCTATAACATTTCACGGCTATAATGTCTGCACAACGTATAATATACATTTCACGATGTAATGATTTTTACTTCAACTCAACTTGGTACAAGCAAAATCAGAATTTCTACAAAATTTATATATTATAAAAATCTTCTCATTTTATTAGATTACTAGACAGCGTATGTAAAATAAAATTTGGTACATCCCTTGCGAAAACCAGAAATTGCATAAACATTTATTTCTGCTGACGAAGAAATATTGGTTTTTTACTTCTTCCCATTGTTCAATCTCTGTGCGACGCCTCGATTTTTCTTACTATGTCAGAATTTCCAATCAATTGTAACAAGCGAAAAAAATAATAGAATCGAGTTATTAAATTTTTGTAATATTGCCAGTGTTTTCTATCTCATCAATTAACTATTTTATAAATGCATAAAAATCTAATCGATATTTCGAGTTTTGCTCTAACTGCACCTCGTCAGAAAAAACCATGTCTCTGTCCTGTGAGTGACCATTTTCTAAAAAATTAGTAAATATAAAACGTGTTTTTTCACTTAACATTATGTTTCGATGGCCTATATGTTTTCGTCCGGAATAGATCATATCTTACTGTAATATCTATTTCGTAAATACGTAAATAAAATGAAAACTAATGACGCATTTACGATTTTATGGAGTCCAACATAATTTGATTTAAAAATCACAACTAAACAAATTATTTGCCTAAAAATGTCAATATTTTCAAAAATAGGAGGGGGGTCAAGGATTGCCACCGCAATTTTTCTTTTTCATAGTGATTGACTAGTATAAAATATTAATTAATTTGAAGTTATGGCGGTATTCACTCAGTGATTGACTTGCTTAGTATTGCTTTCACCGTTATGTTATTTATTTAAAACTAGTCTTTACGTACATTAACACGATTACGTTATGTGTTGAGATTATATGAATTAGTAAATAATACAAAGGCAATTACAATATATATAAATATTATTCTGAGATGGATAGAATTTTGTTAAATACATCGACTATAAAAACTTTTTAACTTACGTCAAGGTTATGTTATTCTAGTCTGCATTATTCTAATCAAAGTTATCAAAAATAAAAGGGAAAAATGACAAATATATTAAAAACTACTTTGAAGAAAGTAAAGAAAAAGCTATGAATGTTGCACGTAAAGAAATGTCTACATTAATCTACGCTTCTGCTTTGCACGTGGTTCCTGGATCAACATTATTATTTAGATTAACATGCCTTCATATTAATATTAACTATAAGCGTTCTTATATTCAAACATATTGTCAATCGCTATTGATTTAAGTTTTTATCAATAAATTAACTATTTTGTCTATCAGTAATTATTTCTTTTTTATTTATCATCCATCTCAATTCTTTCGATGAGGTTTTGTTGGTATTTGCTGAGGGATTCTCTAGCAAATAGTTCTCAAACTGATTCTCATTTTCTTTACACTTAAAATAATCATAATTTTATGAAAATGAAACGTACACATATGTGGCCAAGGGCGTGAAGAGGTTAATGCTTTTTATATTTCTTTCCATATTTTACGCAAATTCTGTATTCTTCTATTATTTCTCAAGTTTTCTAACAGCGATAACAGCAATTTTTATTACTCGACTTCAACAACAAATGGTTCTTTTCCATCAATTCTGTATGTTTGCGTTCATTAGTACTTATTTGTTCATAATAGTGTCCTTAATAGGACCAGATGATTTTTGTCTTTTGTATTGCCTTTATTTACTTCTGTTTCTAGACTTCGATGACAGAAGAATTCAATTTGATTTTGATTTAGAAGGAATTAATAATAATATTCATATTTATTAGATCTAGCATTGAATATTTATCACGAGTCTGGCTCGTTATTATGGTGCAAGGGGTTAAACGTATATACAGGGTGAGCCACCAAACGTTTGCACCTCAAATATCTTTGTTGTTTCTAAAGATACGTAAAATATGGTAAGGACAAAGTTTCATGATACAATGGGGCTGACACGATGCTGTAAAAAAATGTTGTTTTCACATCATTTTTTAGAGATATCAAGGTCACCTTGACTTTTTTAAATGGAACCACCCTGTTTTAAGCACCTGCAATGATAGTTCCTTTCATTTGGAAAACAGTGACAGAAATTAATCAAAGATTATGCGAAGGTCACACACATATACATCATATATGCCACCCCGTTCCAGTACAATTTCTACACACGAATTTCCCTCGCAGATGCGACAGCTTTTCCAGGACGATGATCGCGACCCGTCGTGAAATCGTCCCCCTTGCATCAGCCGTAAGCTGATCCAGGACGGACTGCCGCGGCAAAGAAGAATCGGGAAAGTTGCGGGCGGAGATTCCCGGCGGAAAAAGTTCGGAGTTCGGCGGATCCTCGGCTCGGAGATCGGGAACGAAATCGAGTCTGGCGAGGAATCGAGTCGGAGAGTCTAACCGGTTGGTTCGGCTCGATTCTGGCGGGGCGTTATCAAAGCTAATCCAATTTTCCGTGGAGTCGGTTCCCGATATTAAGCCGCGTTCGAAGCGCCGCTGGAAAATCAAACGGGTTATACGCGTCGCGATCGATCGGCGCGAGGAAGAGCCTCGGTTTTCATTCGCCGAGAGAACAAAAATCGATGGGGACCGTATTAACGATATTCCCTGTAGATTGGCAAAGCTTTTAGGGTGGCGTCTCTCCCTCTCTCTCTCTCTCTCCTTCCCTCTCTCCCTCCCACCTTCTCTCAGGTTTTTACAATGATTCAAGGAAGCAGGTCGAAGGACGAAGGATATGGGTTATTCAGGAACGGCGCGGCGCGGCGCGGCGGCTCGGTCGAACGTGACCCAGGCCCGTGACCGTCATCTCGCTCCCCCGAGACGATCATGAATCTATCAGAAGGTAATTCTCGCGATCTCCCGAGCATTAGCTAAATGAGGACACGGCGCCCGCCGCGCCGGTGCCGAGCCTGCATTACGCTGCCGCGATCGAAATTCTTCCGCGTTGCTGAAACTTTCATCGGTTCGGCATGGCGCACACCGCGGGCCGTCGATGGGCAAAATTCAAACAAGTATCATTCTATCGCGTTTAACTCTAAAACGATCTCCTTCCATTTTTTTGGCATATGTGTCATCGCGGAGTCGCGCGTGACTCAAAATAAAATCAATCAGAATATTATTTATTATTTTCAGAATGGAAAATATTGTTACGGCTAATTG
>NW_027589750.1:0-15164 GCF_028453695.1 Augochlora pura
GACTCCAAGCGACACGACTCGAAGTTGCCGACCGGCGAAAATAGTTTTCGGAGCGCCATCCGCGGTCCTGTAAACTCCGTAGCCCCCAAAGGTTCGTTCCGCACCGAGCGCAGTTTCCCAAAAAAAACCGACATCCTCCGCGCCGACGACGAGTCTCCTTTCGGCCGTGTATTCATTATCAATGTCTGCGTTCTGACCGGGCCTGTAATATCCCAGCGATTTTAAAGCGCGGTCTGGCGCGTCGCTTCATTCCGTCGCGCAGATACGAACTTTATTTCCAGCTTGAATTAAAGCGAGAAATTCGCGTGTCAGCCGCCGTTCAACTTTTCAACGGAGTCGGCCGGGGCGACAGTATCGCTAACAACCGGTCCGCTTTTCCGTGCTTTTCCCCATCCCCACCCCCTCCACCAACCCCATAGGGCCGTGGGAAGAGGGTGCAAAACCCAGACGAAACGGGGAGGAGGGGATATCTAGGACGAACTGTACGAAAGTAATTCGATGTTACGTCACGTTGCGCTCGTAATGGTTACAACGGCGCGCGCGCCTCCATTCATTACGCGCGTGTACGCGGACGTTGCTCGCGTCGTTCTACCCCCGTTAAAGGGTTATGAAAATAAATGAATATCAATGCGTGGTTAAGAGCGCGGAACCGGGCGCGCAACGCTCCGATGCGATGCTTTCCGTGTACGGTCCGGTATACCGAGCAACCCCGGTGACACCAAGTTCCACTCCATTCCGTCCGGATTATCGGTCTTCGAGGATGAGAACGGATGTCGGGGCTGACCTAATGGACAGACATAACGGGAAAAGTTGTTACGCGCGGGCTTGTACCGCTGGGGGACCGCGCGGGCTCTTTTCGTGCTTTGACTGGCGTCGTCCTCTATGTTCCTCTCGTATCAAGACAAATCTCGTTCGATCTTCGCCGAGAGAGCACGGTTCTTTTCTCTGTTCCAGTTTATAATTAAAGCGGAATCGCAGTCGTCCGAACTCTAATTACTGCAACAAAATTTCCGGCAACGGTCCGATTTAGCAAACCCCTCCGCGGAACTCCTATTATCTAAACTACTGCCGAGCATAACTCCAATTATCCGTACACCCTAGGTGTATTGCGAACACGAGCAACCGTAAACTCAATTTTCTTTCGATTGTCTGGTTAAATTCATTTATCCACGTTTGTACAGCGGTGGAAATAATCGCGGAGCGAAAATTGGCGAAACCGTCGATTTCCTTGGCTAATATATATCGTCGAATACGCGTCATAATTTGTCGTCTATTCTTCGGGTATCGATTCTGTCTATTGAAATCACGCTGCGACAATTCTTTCTTTTCCATAATCACGAAGCTGGCGAGTCGATCGTTAACCGGGATTATGTTTGTTTCAGGTTAGAGGTTTTAAATAATTAGACAAGTTGCGCGCGATTTCGTTCGGGAATTAAAACTCTTTTCGGTGGGGGAGGGGACGAGAGTTTCCAGGTAAGTTCCGTACACTTCGGCTCCGTGCTCGCGCCGCATCTGAAAAGTTAAGAAGATGATCTCGGGGAGTTTCTAATTTACTTCGAGGTGACCGAGGAGGATTTTGGGAAACAGTTACCAAGCGGCAACGAAATTTCCAGACCGAAATGTAAACCGGTAATTAACATTTAGCACGCGTCCCTAGAGAGAGAGAGAGAGAGAGAGAGATAGGGAGAGGAGGGGACGCGGTGACGGGGGACGAAGGAGGGGGTGGTTTCCTGCCGCCGTGGAATTTGAAGTTAGTTCGAGGTTTGAGATGTTTTGCGTGGGAATTTCGCTTGTAAGCTTTGCATTTAGATAATGCGCGAGGATATTTTTTCGCGAGACGCCGCGTTTCTTAAACTGCATCGCGATTTATCTTATCTTTTTGGTAGTCGAAGCGATTAATTAGTTGACGTTCTAGTAATTGTCTTCTGGCCCATTCTCCTCGTTGGAGCTGTATTTAAAATTATATTTGTTTTTTAACCATTTGCCTTTGTCTTTAATCCTTTGCCATTGGCTTTAACCCTTTGCCTTTGGCTTTGGCTTTAACCCTTTGCCTTTGGCTTTGGCTTTAACCCTTTGCCTTTGGCTTTGGCTTTAACCTTTTGGCTTTGGCTTTGGCTTTAACCCTTTGCCGTTGGCTTTGGCTTTGATCCTTTGCCATTGGCTTTAACCCTTTGCCTTTAACCATTTGCCTTTGTCTTTAACCCCTTGCCTTTGGCTTTGGCTTTAACCCTTTGCCTTTGGCTTTGGCTTTAACCCTTTGCCTTTGCCTTTGGCTTTAACCCTTTGCAGTCGGAGTCATTTGAACTGTAAATTCGAAATAATTGTTCCGATTCGTGTTATTTCCATTCGATTCAAGAAAATAAATTTCTATGAATACCGAGACTCCCAGCAACAGTTTAATTACTTGACAATTTTTTAACTCCTAAACCATATTGCTGCAAAAATTATTTTCAAACGAAATAAGATTAACCAGAATAATTCTAGCGATCACCCCTCGAGTGCAAAGGGTTAGAACGAACTGAACTTTTTACACCGAGTCCACGTATTCTCGAGACCCTTTAAAATTCCTGACCGGACCTCCTATTCCCAGCAATCGTCCCCGAAAATTAGTACGACGCCGCGGTCTAACGATCGCCGTGCGACGAACGCGGGGACGGCAATAGCGTGAGCAGAAGCGTGAAAATCTCGGTCGGACAACACCGAAGGATAACAGAGGAGCCGGTGGAGAGCTAGCGTTCCGAAGCTTGTCCTCTCTCTCTCTCTCTCTCTCGCTCTCTCGGGGGTGTATTCGCCGAGTGGGACACTTAGGTTGACCGTCGAGCGAAACCGTCCTCGGGCAAAAATGTTAACGAAATCAAGGGAACGCAAAGGGGCGGCGGTGAGCGGGCCGGCCGACATTAAATCAACAGCGGCGGCGGCGGCGGTGGTCGTCGGGTGTCCGGGTGCCGAATTCGTACGCGATATTTACCGAGGCCCCCCCGGTGTACTTTCGCATCCGTAAAATGGCGGCCTCGGTTCCGGTACCCGATTCCACGTGGCGCACGGTAAATTAATGATTAAATCTGTGCCGGCGACGTCGACCACCGGCGACTCGGACACCGGCCGCGGGGTCTCTCTCTCTCTCTCTTCCTCTCTCTCTCTCTCCGTATATATTACACGCGTAGGCGCGGCGGGTTACGCGCTGGTAATAATCGACGGTGGACCACGTTTTACGTATGCTCGGCGCCAGAGAAATCCAACGGATCTCTCTCTCTCTCTCTCTCTCTCTCTCTCTCTCTCTGTATGGTTCGTCGAAACGCGATCCCCTCGCCGTTATCCCGCACAATGGCGCGTTCGACCTCGATCGCGCGGAAACCCAGCAACGCCGAAAGTCTCGCGAAAATTTGTCGCCCCGCGGCCCGGGCTTTTTCACGCGTCGCCCCTTTCCGACGCGCCGCTTGTGTTTCCTATTCGGCTTTATTTCCCTGGCTTGGTTTTCCACTCGCCCGCACACGCTCCGCGCACGCTTTTTTCTTCGGGGCCGGATCAACGGGTCGCGGGTCGAATGGTTTTCCAACGGCGACGGAATCTTTGTTTTCTTGGCTCCGAAGATTGCGGACTTTCTCAGAACATTATTCCCTCGACATTTATATCTCGGAATATTTGCTGGCGTTAATTCGATGCTGTTCGTACGCTTTTGTTCTGGTGTACGATTTTTTTAATGCCGGGTTCTGTTGGAAATGGAATTTCTGCGTTGGCTAGGAAGATATAAAATTATTTGCAAAGTAGTAGAATAATTTTAATGGTGCCTCAGAGTCACCATTCGAGTGCAAAGGGTTAAAAATTAATTTACACCCTATATTTTTTTTAATATATATATATAAATTAATTTACACATTAATTTTTATTTACAAATTAATTTTTAACCCCTTGCACTGGAATGGTGACTCTGAGGCACCATTAAAATTATTCTATTATTTTGCAAATAATCTTTACAACAATAAAGTTTGGATTTGAAAAATTGTTGAGTAGCGAAGCTGTCACTACGAGCCGCAAGAATTAATTTCGTACGCGTAACAATGCACTTTGTTGCATATTATAGAAATACTATGAGCCAGAATAATTATTTCACATTTACAGTTAAAACCGGTTCGAGTGCAAAGGGTTAAATCTGAGCAAATATGGCAGTCAATTTGTTAATAGAGTATACAGGAAGAATTGAACACTCTCCTCAACGAATTATTAATTAATATTATTATATATACGATGATTAATCAATATTCTAAATTTTTAATTTAGAATATAATTTTTTTATCGTATAAAACTGTTCACAAAGAATTTATTTCCAAGCTGAGTGATGGTTAAGGATCATCGTTGTTACCTTTGCGCAGCAATAAATCATGCCGCGTGTAAAAGCACTGCAATTTCGTCTCTCATAAATGTCCGTCTATTGACTGTATTCAGCCGTGAAGTCAATTAGCCGTCGCGACGATCGCAGATGGCATCCTTTCGCTTCCATCATGGATTTGTCTGCCTGATAGAAATTGAGAGCGCTAAATAAGTCAACGCGCTTCGCTCGCGCTTCATGCTCCGAGCGCCGCTAATTACAAGAATCCTTTTACAACACGCGGCCGAGTATAATTAGAAATGATCGTGCGGGACACATGATTACGGTTGGTGAACAAAGAGAGAGAGAGAGAGAGGGAGGGAGGACATAAAGCCGAATGCGCTGAAACTTCTGGCACGGTTAAACATTTTTTAGGTGGAACGAATCAAACTATCTTTGTGCGCGAGGGCCGTACGGTTCTTTTGTTCTCCGCGGGCAAAATGTAATTAGAAGAAGAACGCGCGCGCTCTCTCTCTCGCGTCGACGCTCCATCGCGGAACACAATTTGCGCCCCTTTTAAACAATAGTCGACGGTTTTCGAATGTTAATGCATCCTCTCGGTCGCGCGGCATCAAAGGGACTTACTTAATTTGACGGAAAACAGAATATCGCGAATCATTAGCAGACCTTGGTTGTTTATGTAAATTCACGGGTTTCTCTCGCTGTTACCGTTTTTGAACACAGTAATTAAACAGGAATTTAACTTCGCGCTGCGGCGCCGCGTGCGTCCTATTTAATTAAAGCCGGCGCACTCTGTTTTTCTTCGAAACGCGCGTCGCCCCCGTCGCAGTCGCAGTCGCAGTCGTCGCGCGGTGCCCGGACCCCGTCGACCGTAATTCGGATTTCTGCGTTCTACTCGCGTCGCGACGAGGGAACTGTAGTCGTCGAGCTTCGTAAATTTTTCAGGAATTATTTATCGCAGCGGTGATCGAGAAGTAATTTTTCTAGATTTTAGAACAGAGAGACTGTAGCGAATATTACTTAACCCTTTGCACTCGAAGACGTTTCAATTGCAAATCTAAAATCATTTTTCTGGCTTTTGGTATTTCCATTTTGTTATTTAATATAGAAATATTACGATTAACTGCTAATACTAAAATTAACTACTATACGAAAATTAATACTAAAATTAGTATTACTAAAATACTAAAAGTTATTTTATTTTAGATTTGTAGTTGAAATGTCTTCGAAAATTCGTTATATAATAATTTAATAAAATAGAGATACTAAAAGCTAGAGAAATGAATAGATAATGAAGTTTATATAACAAAGTTCATTCTATGCATACGAACTCGAGTCTCGTGACTCATGTAACAATTACAGTTTCAACAAATATTTCCATCAAAGCTTTGGCGATATTTATAATAACAATTTTGGAAGGTGTAACAACAATTTGAATGGCGCCGCAGAGTGCTAAGAATTAGGTTAAATAATTTTGGTCGAATTATTTTTAAGTTTATTTGATTTTAAATTGATAATTTCATTTAAGTTTAGTTTTCAATTGAATATGATAATGAAAATTTTGTTGTTGAAGTTAAATTGTCCAGAAGTTGGGGGTAATTATAATTTAATTTCGATGGGTAAATTCATTAAAATTTAGTTTATAGGGTAGACTTAGGTCGCACCGATTTAACGAATGACAACGTTCCAAGATAAAAACCTAAATACCAGATAAACAACCGCTTGTAAAATCCACCCGAGACGGTCCAATATTTTTAACCGAACCGTGGTCGTATACCACAGAGGCAGCACACAGAGTCGCCGGCTGGCCAAACAATCGAAACAGCCCCTCGAAGAACAAACCTCGGTCCGATCGATCCGTATTCCCTTGAATATTTAATTAAAGAAAGCACTCGAGCATCTTCGATTTGGTTGCCGCTACACAGCCGGCGGAGCCCCCCCGGTAACCAGAAGCCCGACGTAAAACCTTCCCGCCGGTGGAAGACGAATGGCCAATCTTCAGGCCAAATACCGAAGTTCCTTCCGCGGAGCCCGGCAGGAAGTAAACGAACGTGTATCCCTCTCCCAGGAGAAAGAAGAAGGAGACACGAAAGGCAAACAGCAATCAAGCGTTTCGTTGCACCGCGTGCGCGGGCGCGCGCCTCCTCCCTCCGGGAATTGTTTCGATGGGATTCTTTGCAGTGCCGTTAATTAGCAACGTACACGGCGCGCCGCGAACAGAGAAATAAAAAAAGAAAGAGAGAGAGAGAGCCGAGGCAAGAGCGGAGAACAAAAAGGGAAAAAAGAATGAAGGAAAGAAAGGAAGAGAGAGAGAGAGAGATCTCATAACGCGTGCGTTCCCGGTCGGTTTCATTGGCTCTCCCTTACCTCGGGGTGAGGTCGAACACAGAGAGAGACAGAGAGAGAGAGAGAGAGGGGTGGAAAAGCTCGGCGAGCAAACCGATGCTGTCCGAGGGACGGCATCCCGTTAACGAGACGCGAAACTCGAACGCGATATCCAAATAATTGCTCGCTGTTATCTCCTGTCGACTGCGTAATTCCCCCGGCTGAAAATCTCTATTATTCTTATCGGACCGGGGGAGTTCGCGCGCGGAACTTTGCCTTACCCTCCTCGAACCTCCTCATCCTCCTCCTCCTCCTCCGCTCTCAGTTGTCGTCAACTTCACGACTGTTCCATCCCTTCCCTCTCTCCGAAGACCAACTGAACTCTCGGCCAACTATTTTGCGTTCCCTTTCGGAACGACAAGTATCGCCTTAAATACGTTTCCGATGTTAGCTGCGCGGGATGGGCGCTGGTCAGGCAGAGGGCGACTCCCCTAACCGGCATCTCGCCGGCGTCGCATTGGGAAAACTTCGAACGAGTTCGGCCGCTCCCGTCCATGTTTTTCCAGGGCGGCGGAAAGTTGACGCACGACTTCCTAATAGAATTTTCGAAGGGAATGCACACCACGGGCTACGATTTCTGCGATCCGCTGTCCGTCGGATCGCTGGTCTGACTGGATTAATTTGAATACGAACGATTTTATTCGATTTTATTCGATTTTATTATCACTGATATTTCCGTGTCACTGATATAATTAATATAATATATGTGCCCACAATTACGAAAGTGGTCTGAGGCAAAATTTAAAAAAAAATGAGTTTATCAGTTATTCTACACCACATTATTTTAAACTAAATTTATTCAATGTAATTATTACGATACCGTCAAAAATGAACCATTAGATGGTGGTGGTACTTTCAACATTATATGGAATTCATTTCGTGTTAATTTTGAAAATGGTCCAAGTCAATTCAAACATTAAAAACAACATTTTCGTAATAAATTCACAGGAAATTTCATATTCGTAATAAATTTCCATTATTCAAGACAAATAAAATTCTAAATAAAAAGATCGCATAATGTAAAAATATATTTTAATTTGTGCAAATGCAATTCATTAAATATCTCGGAACAAGAAATATATGACTTGGACCACTTTCATAATTATGGGCACATATATAATAACGAGTCAGACTCGTGACAAAGATTTCATGCAAGATCTACCAAATATTAATGTAATTAATTCCTTTTAAATCGCAATCAAATTGAATTCTTCCGTTGTCGAAATTTCGAAATGAAAGTAAATAAAAAAGCAAAATCCCCCAACATCATTTGCAGAACTTTCTCTCAGTTTCTATGAACCGCTTTTCAACGATAAGCAGATCAAGCTCTTCCCGCGTCGTACGTACGTGCTGTTTTCTGAACGATTTAGGACGCGGACTGAAAAGGAATATTAAAGTCGGGGAGCACCGGTTTTGCTATAGAGTGATCGGGCGGAGTTCGCGGACCCCGTGGGGTCCGTGCTTGTAAACCCCGGAGTCCCCGACTAGGTATTTACAAATCCTGCGATCAGTAGGAGGGGGGGGGGGGAGGTGGAATATTGGCTCTAATCGGTAACAGGTAGCAGACTCTCGCTTCAGCCGGGAATAATTAAACACCGATGCCAGGTAGTTCAGAATGCTCGAACGTCAAAGGGTAACGTGAGAGCTCGTTACATTTCCGCGTAGGGGGGGCGGGAGACGAAAAATATCTGATAAGGACGGTTGCTCGAAGCCACGGTTCTTCCATAAAGGACGCCGACGACGGTGCCAGACGAGAAGATTAAGCTCGTTAGTTCCGTAAGAGGCCGCGCGCGCGCGCGCGTAGCCCTCCGTTTCCCTATTCCAGGTTATGTACCAGCGTCGAGCGGATCGAGTTCTCCATTGACGCGGAAACCTCGAATTCAATGTCCGACGTGTCTCAAAGTGATTGATGCGCAAGCCGGATTGGCAGCGGACCGAAGGAACCCTATTTTCGGGGGGACACGCGGCTCTGCCCAACTTCGCAGAGGACCGATCGGTTTAACCGACGCCCGTGGTTAATGTTTATTAATCGGGCTCCTGGCAAAACTAATCAATATCTTCGGCTAATTAGCGTATTATACGGTAACTAGTTCTGCGTGATTAAACTGCCCCCCGGAGCCGACGCTGATTGAAGTTTGCAATTAAACTGTAAATTAATTATATTAACCGATGCGTGTTTTAATCTGTTTCTCGGATTCCTCGGCTTGACTTTGTTAATTTATATTTTAATAATATTCTTCGGGGACGTTTCTTAATTTTATGCGAGCTTTAATCGAACTCCTGATTCCAGAAATATTAACCCTTTGCGCTCGATGCCTTTGAAACTGGAAATTTAAATTAATTTTCGGGCTTATAGGATTTTTGTCATAAATTATGGTAATGTTTCTATCATAAATTATAGTAATGTTTCTATCATAAATTATAGTAACATTTCTATCGTAAATATTTTCTTCATCGAATGTAACATTGCAATAAAAGTTGCACGAAGTTTTAAATAAATCCACCATTGTTATTACTACAGTATTATACGCATTGTGGACGTTTGATTGAATGAACGATCGAATCACCGCAATTCCCGTAGCAATTGTACTATAAAAGACTGTTTGATCGACGACGATCCAGCGTTGAAACTTCGACGTCTATCCGATAATTATTTAAAAGCCAGCGAGCCGACGTTATTGCGTCTTCCCCCGATGAAGAACGGCGCGGGGTGTGACGAATATTACCGAATAATATAGCCATAATTTATAATACTAATTTCCGCTGTATCGTCGCCGAGAACAGCGAGG
The DNA here is from genome assembly GCF_028453695.1 of Augochlora pura. Classification (NCBI taxonomy): domain Eukaryota; kingdom Metazoa; phylum Arthropoda; class Insecta; order Hymenoptera; family Halictidae; genus Augochlora; species Augochlora pura. The sequence continues at coordinate 9,502 of NW_027589750.1, forward strand.
AAGAAGGCACCCACCGCGCACGGAATATAAATTAGCGTCGACCTAAGTAACAGGCTATCCTTATCGAATTTTCGAGTCGTCAACTATTCCTGTTTTCATCAACGATTCAATCTATTTACGCGTTCAAAGAATACGCAAATATCCGAACTGTAATGGAGAGAATGAAAAAAAAAAGATAATAAAAGAACGGGTTTGCAACAGGATTCAATGAAGTTCCGGAGCTTCCTTCGAGTTTAATTAAACCCGGAATGAAGACAGTAAGTCTCCGCCGTTGACGCTCGGGCTCGCCGAAACTTTACAGTCGAAAAACCGCGGAATTTGCATAAACATCTATAATATAAAGTTTCGGATGGAAAAGTTCCGTTCCGTTCCGTTCCGTTCCACCTCCCACCGGGCGTTTGAAAACGTTGGACATTTTTAAGGATCCGCCGAGTTACATATTCAGTCGCCTACTTTCCAAGTCGAAACTGATCCTCGAAATTGTTACACGAACTTCCCGTGTAGGTTATGTCTGCCTTTCGCGCCTGTAATATTCTTTTTTTAATGACAAGCTCCGTTCGAATTTTATTACGAATTCGTGACATTGATAAGTAGAGAATTAAGTTAACATTTACTTTCCGACGTATTTTTTATCTAAAATTATTGTTTGTATTTTATTATCATTATTAACATTTTGGATTTACCAAAGGGTTAAATAGCATAATTTACGTCAATGTGTCCAGCATGGAAAACATGTACCTTCGCTTTTTGCTTCCCAAGGGAATACAGTAATTCGTTAAACAAATATCTAGGTAGTTCCGATATTTTCCAATTAACGCAGAATATATTTTTACTTCGCGATCTAGCAATTACGCGAATCACCGTCGCGTAGACAAACCTTTGACGAATTTTGGTGCTCCGTCTATAAAATGGTACAAGTAAATACGACAGTTTTCCGTTGGTATATCTGTGAATTACTGTATCGTTAACTAGGTTCCGGTTCCCTCATTAACTCCGGCGCATGTTCGAAATGTTACTTTGACAAACAGCGGCATTTGCAGTCGCCCCAAAGTTTGCTTTTGTCACGACGACTTACGATTCGCCGGCTTCGCGGAACACCTCCAAAAAAATCTGCAATTTCAGAAATAGCTGAACAAACTATGGAAAGCACCTAAACATTTCCAGTTGTGTAACGGTATTTCTGATTTTACGATTAACCCTTTGCGCTACGACTTCTTTCAGGTCTGCGTTCATTAGCAATTTTTCGTTATTAATAATTGACGAAAGAGGATTTTATTTCCTGATCTTAGTGACAGAGGATTCAAATTTTGTTTCGCTTTAATAGAAAATATTCCAGTTATATTTATTATATTATTAGAGTTATATTAAAAGATTAAAAAATCGACGCTACCCCGTCCAAGCAAGTTCAGCATCGTCGAAACGCGCGGCAGAATCCACCCCGATCCATTGTGCCATCGAAATAAACATCGGCAATAACAGGACACGCAAAAAGGGCAGCGCGCGCCGTTCAAAATCAACATATACCGGCCGCGTACCATATACAGAAACGTTTTCGCGCAGCACCGCCGGGACCGAAAAACAAAAAGGGGTTGGAAACCACCCCGTGCCGGAAAACATTACGAACTCCTGCTGAATAACATGTGGAATAACGTATCCCGCCGCGGTCGCGTATCCAGCAAAACTCTGGTCCCGTGCCTCCATTTATTCCGTTCAATGCCATTGAAAATACCCTGAAAGATTGCAGGTTACATGGCCCTCGGTTCAAGAATCCCGCGTTAACCGCACAAAACCTGGTCGACAACGTTCTCGCCGAACAAAACGTGGCTGCTCCGAAAAAGAATAAAGAACGGGCTGGAAAACGCGCGGGTGGGGGAAACCGTCGAAGAGTGGCACCGATACCCGGCGAGAACACGTTCGAATGGCTCCCTGCGGGGCAAAACAGACGGGAAACCGATGCTGTAGAAACGAGACACGTAAAAATAAAAAAAGAAAAAAAGTCAGTCGGGTTGGCATTGTGACAGTTGCGGAGCTCTCGGTGCGTGTTTGGAATCGGTTTCCAACCGCGGACAAGACGCTCTAGCGTCGCTTAGCTTCGCTTGGCGCGGCCTTTCGTTGCCTGGCCATGGTATAGTGTTGCATAGTATGGTGTGGCATAGCGTGGTGTAGCATAGCGTGGTATAATGTATAGTGTGGCGTAGCGTGGTGTAATGTAGTGTGACGTGACGTAGCGTTGCGTAGCGACGCATAACATCGTCTAGCGTGGTATAGCATGGCTTGGCGTGGTATAGTATAGTGTGGTGTAGCATAGCGTTACGTAGCATAGCATGGCGTTGAATGATGTCGCTTAGCATCGCCTAGCATGGCATAGCGTGGCATAGCGTCGTCTAGGGACGCATAGCATCGTCTAGCGTGGTATAGGGTGGTATAGCGTGGCATAGCATCATCTAGCGTGGCATAGCGTGGCATAGCATCGTCTAGCGTGGCATAGCGTGTAATAGCGTGGCGTAGCGTGGCACAGTGCGCCACAGCGTGGCGCAGCGTACCGTGGCGTAGCTTCACGCCGCGCACGTGACATTTTTTCCACCGCTGTCTCCTCTCCGCCTTTTTATCCCGGTCGGACGACAGAACAGCATCGTTCCGCGAGCTGGATAAAGGAGATAGGACAAGCGACGAAAAAACGAGGGCTAAAAAGCGGCGAACAAACAAGAGGAAATTCTGACAAGGGTGTAAGCGACGTTGGTGAATGCTGCATGGGGTCGCGGACAGACAATCGCAACGGGTTTCTGCTCTCTCTCTCTCTTTCTCCCTCTCTAGCACACACAAATACACACACTATCAATCTCTCTCTCTCTCTCTTACTCTCTCCTCCTCTTTGGTCGTTTCTAGCGACGTCTCTGTGTCGGCAGAGTTTGAGAGGACGCAACATAGTCCTCTCTGCCGGTGCTTTTAGAACTAACGTTCGCGAGCTTTAATTGTGTATTCGGCCTGCGCCAATGGGACTTCATTATCTTGCCGATGCCGACCGGGGAGGGAATAAGTGGAACAAAAGCCCGCGAAAAGGAAACATAATTAAAAATTACGGGCAACGCGAAAATCGTCCGCCGACGCTCTTGAATAGGTATCGTTCACTCTGGTTGCTCCCCCTCCTGTTCTCCTCCTCCTCCTCCTCCTCCTCCTCGGTTCAGCCTTCTCCGCCGGGTCCTCCTCCTAACTCCTCTGCCACACGACGATGCTGGAATTAAAGGAAGATAAGGGAACGCGCCGGGTGCACCTGGTAATCCGTGTGTACACAAAGGACTCGGCCGTTACGCTCCCCCCCTACCCGCGAAACGTGAGATAAGGGCTAACTGCGCTCGAAGTGACGCGGCTAATCTCTCGCATGTATTAGACCGCCGCGGCCGCCGGGGCCGATTTTTCTTACGGGGCTACACTATCCTTTCGAGCCGCGGCGTCGAAAAATTTCGGCCGCTTTCGAAGCGCTTAGGGCAGCGAAAGGGGGTTGGCCAATTACTATGGCTTTCATCAATTTTCCTAATTCACTTGGTATTTGTCGAATAAGGTATATTAAATTGATTTATTCAAATTCGATTAATTATTTATTTGTTAAACATATAAAGGGATGTTCTTAAAGTGCTACAAGAATTATTTCAATTTTTTAATACCGTATTAAAATTTAAATTTAATACCAGGTATTATCACATTTATGAAAAACAAAGCTACGATTGTCGTATGAATTTTTGGTTCTAGTTGCAACTTTAGCAGTTTAATTACTTATTTCTCTCGCTCGAAGCGTTAACCATTGGAAAGAGCTAAATAACCTCCAATCTCTCAAATCGAATATGTTTTTATATTTCTACTCTTCGCACTTGTACATTGTTTAACATCGCGTTATTTATGGACTCGATGGTAGGGAGAATAATTTTAGCACTCGTCATTTGTTGGAATAACGCGGTTGTGTTATTTATATCGAAAGAAAAATGTTTTGCTGAAGGAAGAATTACGGTAGGCGCAATTCGTGGAATTCGAAAAGCCAGCAGAGTCGAGGATAGCGACCCCCTAAGCAGATCATAGACTTGGCTGCGACTGTAGCTCCAGAGCTATTGGAACAAAGCACAGTTGGCGAACAGGATATAGCGAACTCGTACCATTAATCCCTTGAGGACCGGCGCCATTGATGAGGCGAGACTTAAACTGGTCTTACGCCCGACCAGAAAAGGGCTCAGTTCCCAGGCTAGGATAGGGCTTGGGATACGTGACCAGGATATCACTTCGAGGACACTAATTTCCTAAGTAAAACCATGGGAAATCGAAGTTAAGTCATTCCTGATACTCTTGGTTAAGCTCTCGAGCCTCTCCGTTCCCGAATACCAATTCTTTTCCAACGATATTATGCAACACTTAATTTTCAAAATTTATTAAACCCTTTTATTTCAACAGTCAATATTTCCTTTGCAAAAACACAATTTTGTTTCGCAATTTTAAATCACATTCTTTCACACAGAGTTTTTTGAATATATATTTAAAAATTTTTACAACGTCCATGAAAGTTAATTGTAAATTCATTGCATTTATAATTTGCTGCAACTAATATTAGAGAAAATTGTTTCGATACTTGGTACATTCTCGTATAAAAGCAGAAACAGCGAAGACATCTGATCGCGCTTGGGATAAAGAAATACCGTTCGTTAAAAATTCTTTCTCGCAATCGAGTCGACGGATTCAGCTCGACTTGAAAAAAAAGAGTAGAAACGCCGACGCACCGAAAACCCCCTCGTAACCACGTTCGAAATGCGGTGTACATTATTCTCGAAACAATGCGCGCGGTAAGACAATCGTATTCCCATATGGTCGGTGAAGTGGCAATTTACGTTGGCGCGGCAATTAAACGCGCCCATTATATAAAGAAACACTCGGCCGGTGAGCCGCGCGCGCGCGCGTGTCTGTCATCCGCAGAAAACTTCAAATGTGGTGCTCACCGTCCGCGGGGGATTACCGGTCCCATTGTCTCCCGAACGTTCCCCGATTAATGCTCTCGTTTTCCCCGGGCAAACTGCAATAACGTTAATTAGATAATAAGGCACCCTCACGTCGAGTGTCCAATTGATTTTTCATTAGGCCATAAAAAGAGCTCCGCGTTTTACCTTGCGCCGTACCCCACCGTCTGCCGCCGCCACCCCAATTAGTCACCCCTACCCCCCACCCCCCTCCACCTTCTGCTTTCATGGCCAGGTACGCAACAAAAGAACTCCGTTTAATGATCAAACAGTTTACAAACGGTCCTCGAATAATTCGCTTTTCTCCTCGTTGCTCGGAGGAGTGTCGCTTTTGATTCCTTGTACCTTTGAAAAGACGCGGATACTTCGTGCACTTTAACCCTTCCTAGGGCTGGGAATGTATGTGATAGAAGACACATGTATATTGAAGACGGGACATCATAAAATTATACGTAACTATGTCGCGTTATTACGTCGTTCGCTCTTCAGATATTTTTATTCAGCAAACTGTGTTCTCGTGAATCTTTTTCAATATAATATAGCTTAAATTAAAGCTGAAAGTGTCTACTTTTTAACGAGGTACCATAAATTAAAAAAGCATCGTTGGAATAATTTCTGCGAGTCGAGAAACGAGACCATAGCTCCTCAGATCAGTAGCCCCACTCTGTA
>NW_027589750.1:15664-32422 GCF_028453695.1 Augochlora pura
TTCTTCTATTGTCTTTATTTGCTTCCGTTTCCAGGATTTAATAATCGAAAAATTCAATTTGATTTCGATTTAGAAGAAATGAATAATATTCATATTTAGTAGATGGAATCTAGTAGACTCATTATTATAGTGCAAGGGGTTAATTAGCTAATGTAACGTGAAATTAAGTAGAATAATTTCTGCCTGCGTGCTTGCTTGATAATTAACCCCTTGCCGTATTTTAACGGATCAGACTCGTGCTGAAGATTTATAGTAACAAGCTGTTGTACATCTCCATTAATTCCTTTAACTAGGAGTCAAATTTTATTCTCTTGTTATCAATGTTTAAACATTCAAGTAGATGCAAGCATACGATAAATATAAAATTCATTTTTCTTCCAAGAAATTAGTGCGATCGAAAAAATACTAATCATAGTAATTGTAAAGAAAATGGTAGGGGTTAACAAACTGTATTTTCGTTTAAGTATGTAAGAAGTGTGGATAAATAAAATGCTCGAATAATTTGGATAATGAAATGTTGTAACCCGTTGCCGTACTTTAACGAGTCAGACTCGCGATGGAGATTTATAATAATAAGCAGTATATACGAATGTTCATCTACTTCTTTAAGTAAGCAATTAAATTTCATTCTCTCGTCACCAATATTTAAACATTCGAGTAGATGTGAGCACACGATAAATATAAAATTTCGTTTTCTCCTAAGAAATTCTTGAAAAAATTCTAGTCATACTAATTGTAGAGAAAATGGTACGGCAAGGGGTTAAGACAAATCTTGAAGAAGAAAAATTCTGCAGAGCTATCGTTTAACCCCTTGCACTATAACAACGAGTCAGACTCATGATAGAAATTTCATGCGAGGTCTATTAAATATTAATATTATTAATTTCTCTTAAATCGAAATCAAATTAAATTCTTCTGTTCACAAAGTTTCGAAATGAAAATGAATAAAAATAACAGAAGGAAGAAAAATTGTTTGGTCTTATTAGGCAACGTATTAAGAACAAATAAGTGCTAATTGCCGCAGTATGAAAGGAGTCGTAGTGCAAGGGGTTAACAAAGATTAGGTGAAATTAGCGAACGTCTCGATAGTTTCCTAATTTTTCCAGACAACAAACACTCGAATAATTTTTCTCGTACATCGTAATGTGAACAAATATCATCGAGTATATCATCGCAGCTTCTAAAATCGACAAAAGCCTTTCCACGACCTTAAAACAGCAGAAATTGGCCGCAGCTGCATAAGCCGTGTAACCGTGAAAGAATCCCAGGTTCGTGAAAACGGGACTCGATCGCGGGAATAGCCGATCAGCCTATACCGATCGGTCGACTCTATAAGATCATAGAACCATGGGAAAAGATGCTATAGCCTACATATATATATCCTCCACGAGAACCAGAGAGCGTAGAAGAATAAGAAGAGGAGCGAATAAAAGGTGAAAAGCAAGCAGAGAAACAAAACGGGAAGAAAAGAAAACAAAAAAATGAAACGAAAAGACATACCGATGGAAGGATCCTCGTGTCAGGCGTCGATCGGCGTCCTCCCCTCGCCCGCCGCGTCCCAGCGAGGGGAAGAGATATCAAACTGTCGGGCGTGGAGGGGTGGTGAGATCGGGCAGGAGGTGCGTGGGTGGAGGGGGGAGGGAGAAGAGGGATAAGACGGTACCGGGGCGACGACGTAAGGAGAAAAACGAGGAGGCGATCGGTAGGATGAAGAAAAAGTGAATAATCCGGCGTGTAAACTGTGCGTAACCTGACGCCACGCGCTGGCGGCAAAAAACTAAACGCAGAAAAGGCCCGAACTATTTCGAAAACCATACACGGCCACCCTTCTCTCTCTCCCCCTCCGCCCCGTGCGCGGTTGGCCCCCCCCGGCCGGTTGCCCCCCCCCGCCCCCCCCCCCCCCCCCTCCCCCCTCCCCCTCTTATCCCCGGGGGCGACGCTCTATCCGTCTCTGTCCGACGCACGGGAGTCCCCCTATCGGTTTGCCCCGGCTCGAATTGGTATTATGGTCGGTTGTGACTCTCTCTCTCTCTCTAACCACGGCCGATGCAGTCCGATTCACGGCCGATGCATGCATGTTTCGCGCCGTTTTCGCCCGATGCACTCGCGCGACGGTCCCAAGAGTACGCGTCTCCAGCGGCCGTCTCTGCGTGCGTGTGCATCGATACAGATACGCGGCGGTAATGCAACGAGAAGAAGGGGCGGAGAGGAGGCCCGGTCGCCGAAGGGGGCCCGCGTCGAGCTCCGAAGGGGGGGAGAGGGTGGCGTTGTGGGGCGGGGGACGGGACGGGACGGGACGGGACGGTGAAGTGGTAAATTTTCGAACGAAAGGGTGACACACGCAAGCTACAGGGGCGGAGGAGGGCGAAAGGAGTTTGGGAGGTTGCAAAGCCGGAGGAGGAGGAGAGAAGGAGCGCTGGAGAATCACACGGGCGGAACGGAGAGACCGAAATAACAGAGAAAGAGAGGGGAATGGTAGAGAGCGTGTGTGCGCGAGACGGACAGAGACGAGACGCGAGGGGGACCGAGAGGCGGATGGAGAAAGAGAGAGAATGATACGCGTCTGCAAAGGAGAAATCATTAAAAAAATCCGAAAACAAAGGAGAGGGGGCGTGCCTCGAGCCAAGATGGCCGTGCCACTGGCGGCCCGGAGGCAGGAGCTTTTAATTAATGCAAAAAAACCGAGGGGCGCGATGCGCGAGGCGTGAGGGGGGGCGGCGAGCGGGCGGGCGGGCGGCGGCACAAGGGAGTCGGAGGAGTCGAGGAGAGCGCGACGCCTCCAGATTTCTCCGGCCCTCTGCCACCCCTGGTTTTTCGCCCACCCGCCCACCGATGCAAAACCGATGCGGTTTTTCGCGTAAAAAAAGAAATGTACAAAGTACCGATTGCTCGATGCACCGTGCCCGTCCCAGGCGCGATACACGGACCGCGCGAACCGATCGACCTGGCCGCCCGCCGTCGCGGCGACGATCCCCCGCGCGCGCGGCAGTGCGGCCGCGGCTTTTTGCGCCGACTGTACCGTAATGGGGTAGATGTGTGCTTTGTGTGCACCAGCCCTTCGGGAGCGCCGCAACCGGGGTGGGGATATCCAAACAGGAGGTAGGAACATTCGTAATAACTTGGGGTAGAGTTTCTGCGACGAGGAGAGACGCCCTATAATGGATGAAAAGTTTTGAGTAAACTTGCGCCGCGGGCACGGCCGAACCACCCTCCGATCGTTCCGCGATCATCGAGAAAAATAGCAACCAACGTTTCCATTCGCGATCATCCCCTTCCCCCGCGGATCGAAACGGCGGACGCTGGGGAACGGGTTGTCTTCGAGGCACCCTTGCGGTCCGCGCGAAAATCAACATGGCAGAGCTACGCAGAGATGGCGGCCGCTGACTGCCGCGTCGCGTTCGGTTCTTCTCGCCTCCAGGGAAACTCGATTATCCGATTTGAACGCGGTGTCGCCGATTCGCGGGCCCCCCGGAACCGTGTCCGCGGATCCGGCCGGAACGTAAATTGCCGCCAAATAAACGGCTAACGAGTCGACTTGCGCCGGAATTCTTCGACGGTCGCGGCGAAGTACCCGCGTCTTCGCGCGCCCATCAATCTCCATCAGAATCCGCCGCCTAATGTCGTCGAGGGTGTTTTCTTCCGCTCCGCGGGGATAGGATCCGGAGATTATCCCTCGGCGAACTTTTTTTTTTTGTTATGCATGAGTCGGAGATAAACGTTCTCCAGAGGGGTTGGGCCGCGAATGTTTACCGCGAATGATGGCGGAGATGAGAGGCGGAAAGCTTTGGGGGTCGAGCTTCTGCTTTTAGAGAGGACAAACTTTGCTGGGAAAAAAAAATGTATCTTTGCAAAGGTCTGGGACGCTTCAGACAAAACTGTGCGGCGATCGCATGGTGAAAATAGGAAGATGCAATCGCGTTGATAAAATGGCTGTCGGGAGAAGCAATTAATCAGGGACATCTGTTGTAATCATTTTCGAGCATCCGTACGAAACGACGAAATTTCAATTTTTTAATTGAATATTTTAATTTGATTTATGGCTTCCAGAGAATTTATGCCTATTTAATACCTATTAGATACTATTGATACTATTTTTAGTACCTTGAGTACCGTTTCACATTTTAGAAAACTTTCTTCTATTCTCACCCCTATAATCATTGTACGATTTTATTATGGTCCCGAAATCCTAAGAATTATTCCAAAAAATTAACGAAAGCTTGATTATTCCAATTCCAACAAATAATGATCAAAAATCCTAATCAAGCGATGCAAACGAAGATTACGCATTCGATGCTAAATAAAATCAATAAAAATATCCAAATAGATCGTTCGTGTCGTAACGAACATTTTGTTGAAAAATCGAACGATTAAATGTGACTGATAGATTCACAAAATGGTTTCGGTGACAGTCGCGAGTACGCGTCTGGAACGAGAACCATGTCTCCCTCGGAGGCGTTCCGCCGTCCTCCATCTTTCTTTCCTTCCGGAGGAGACCGCGTTCGCCGTATTACGACCCTCGGCCCTCGTACGCCCGCTGTACCAGCCACGGGGGTTGTTTTCACGTGACCATGTTCAATTACTTACCGAGCATACGTCGGGATCGACAAGGGAAAGGCGATGAAACTCCGGGTGCGAAGGCGGCTGCGTCGAGGGTTGGTAGACCGGAGCCATTAGTAGAAAAATATTTTCCAAGGGGCCATTTCGAGTGGCACCAGCGTAAACCCTTTGGGGCTGTAACAAAACGGCGAGGGTTATAAATGACTTACGTATCAAGATTGAGGGCTTAATGACAAAATGGCGACCGCTGCAAGACGCTTGACAGCGCGGTGTCTTCGCGTAATCTTCCTAGTAATAAACTGTGCGTTATGCGTTTGTATTGTATTGTTATATTGTATAAATTCGTATCGTTAATACTGGGTAAGGGTATTTTCAAAATTAATTTCTCCAAACACAGAAGAGAGTTCCAGAGTCGATGTTCCCCAAATAGAACAGTTAATAAATTTCACATCGGTTCTTGTACAACATTGCTACATTATTCGTAATTTCACATCGGTTCTTGCATACCATGCAATTGCTACAATATTCGCAGACGTAACTTAAATCAGTGACAGTGTCAACTCTGACTCAGCGCAGGACTAAAGGGGTTAATGTTCTGCCAAGAGTCTATTGGTTATCTTCTAAATAAGAGCTTTCATTATAATGTAGAAAACCAGTCGGCTAGAAGAATCTCTGTCAAGGAGAAAGATGAGTAAAGCCACGTTAGTCTCTTTGCAACAAGAATTCCATCGATCCTTTCAATCCTTCCACCCCTAGAAGTCACTTAACATTTTCACAATTGAAAATTGGTACCAGAAGACATCGCATCAAGAAGCGTGAAGTTAAATCTTGTTAAACAGGATTTCGAAGATCGAAGCTGAGAGCGGAACGAGTTTTGCATTCCCGAAAGGGTGAGCACGCTTTCCCCGGCTATATTTTCGCATAAATTTGAAGATAAAGTGAAGGATAAACGCACTTTATTTAGCTGGCAGTCTTTGAACTCTCGTATTCGCTGGGGAGCCATCTTCGAGAACACACACAGAGAGAGAGAGAGAGAGAGAGAGGGTTGTGAAACCGGCGGCGCAACGTGTGCATAAACGGCGGATCACACGCGGCGAAGGTCGCGCGTTCTCAAGATGGCGACCGTGTCGAGGGCTCGGAGGGCGCGGACCGGCACGGCTCTCTCTCTCTCTCTCTCTCTCCCGGGGGTAAGGATAATCGAATGCAAAAAAGATGAAGCGGGGTGCGCGCCGATGCCGGGGCTCCGGTCGCGAATGAAAATTTCAAAGCGCATCGTCGCGGGCCGCAATTGTTGCAGATATCATTATACCTTAAACCGATGGGTTCCGTCGTCACCGTTCCCCGCCGCCTCCCGGCCGCCCCGTCACAGAAATAATAACGACACCGGTGTGTACTTAACATATGCGCATAAATCTATTATTAAAATTCCCGTCCTTTGTAAGCGGATCGCGTCGCGTCTCGACATTTTTATTTCGCAGCCCCGTACATATGGAGCCTTCACGGCAGAATCCGTGGAGCCGCATTAAAACCGACCCGCGCCATCCATATGCCATCCGTTGCGACTCTAATCACAGCTATTACCGCGAATACGAGTCGACACCCCCGATTTCTCACCCCTCCCTTTTAACCCGCCGGGCTCCATTCTTCTCGCAACACGCGAACGTGTATAACGTTAATGACCCGAGGCGCGTTACCACGGGGAAGAAAAATCATGACCGATGGAGGTCCTCGATATACATATAACGCGCCTATCCCCAACCCCCCACCCCCCTCCCATAACCGGGCTCGTGCAGTTTTGTCCCTTTTTCTTGCGTTTACGCGCGATATTGTGGAGGTCGATGATTCGTCGGGAACGGAGACAGGAGAGACCGCAAATTTTCTGACGGGTACGTGGAAATCGATCACGGAGTTAAACGTCGTCATCGACGAGCTTGCGGCACTTACGCGGAATCTGATGTCACGTGGCATTATACGTCTTTCTTTTTTCATAGCGGAGGGAGGAATGCGCCTACGAACACCATATACAGGTGTTATACATACCTCTTGGAAAATCGTCAAATTCGTCGTACATAGGTGCAAAGTTGTGTCCCTCGACTTTTAAATATATTGTACAGGTACATCAATTAGTAATAAGAAAAATTCTAGCTTCTGAATATCCAGCTTTTTTATGATATCAAAAGTCAAGTCTATTTTGTAATATTTATAGTATTTTCTCTTCTAATTGATTTATTAAACTATGCCTTGCCTGATAAAAGGATGACATGTTTCTTAATGTAGTATTTAATAAAGATACAGAGTCTTTGAAACTTCATCGAATGACCCGAGTTAGCGACAATGCGATTGTTCGAATTACAAATGTAATCGCTTAGCTCTGTCTCTGATAAAAAGATTCAGAGGAAGACAGATAACAGAAGAATCCACCTCGATCGTATAAAATCCGATAAATTTATTTATTGACTATATTTTTAAATTCTGAACGTAGTGTTAGGTACCTTTGTATCATGCTGTTTGCTGGACGTAAATAATTGCTAATATAACTTTTAATCCTTTGCACTCGAGTGGCGACTCTGCGGCGCCATTAAAATTATTGTGGATGTATAATATATATTATACTATATACTATATTATACTATTATACTATTTACTATTATACTATATACTATTATACTATTTACTATTATACTATTTACTATTATACTATATACTATTATACTATTTACTATTATACTATATACTATTATGCTATTACACTATTGTACTTTATTATACTATATTATACTATTATATTATAATATTATAAGGGTAGAATGAATTTTGTTATATAATATGAAAATACTGGAGGCCAGAAAAATGATTTTAGATTTCCAGTTGAAACGATTCCGAGCGCAAAGGGTGAATAAAAGCCGCGAAAAGACAACAGCTTTCTAAACAACGAAACATCGCGAAAAACAATATTCCCAGTCACCGGAGTCGAACAACAAACCATCTTCTCAACAATTAAAAATTACCATAGGAGCCCAGAATTTTTCTCTCGATTCCCCCGCGAGATTATCCTCCGCGTTGTTACGGGAAGTGCATCAACTTCATCTCCGGAATTGCGTATCGCCGCTAAATCGAGAAAGAGTCCGGGTGACATCGGGAGAACGATGGCTCGCCCGTGGTAGGAGCGGAACGAGAGCGACCGCGGGGGCACGCGGGGGCGGAAATGTTGGCTCGCGGTATATCGAAGAGTACAACACACAATTTTCCTCGAACCACTACCTCGCTACAAAAGATGTCTTCTGGTTCTGACAAGCATTCACCGGAAAAGGCTGGCCCGGCGTGGGTGCGGAGGAGGGATGGGGGGGGAGGTGGAGGGGTCAGGTTAGGTGGAAGTTCCTTGCGGAAGCGAAAGGACGTCCGATGGCACAGCGTGCAGGAGGACAGGAGCCTTCAGGTTTCCTCGGACGAGGGCACTTGACAATGGCCGGGACGAAACGACTTTTCCGCGTCGGACCTTTGACAAACCGTGCGGACTACTCGGTTCCGCCGTATATACCGCATCCCCCGCACACGTTTTATTCCCGTGCCGTTCTCTGCCCCCATCGGTCTTTTATTCCAGCGGCGGGACTCGGCTCGTGAAATTGCTGATAGAAATTTTAGCAATTTCCCAAATGGTCCCTTTCTTGTCGAGAAATCGAGCGGTCAATTAAAAGGGACGACCAGCTTTCCATCCTTCCACCCCCAGCCTCCCCCCCCCCCCCTCCAGCCCCCTTCGCCCCCTCTGCGGCCCCAACCCCTGGCTCGAGAACGACGGGATCCGCCGGGGCGCCCCGTTCCTCCTCGGGACGAGCAGTTATAGGCGAAGTTATTCGTCTTCGATCCAATTCCTTCCGCGCGATTTTTACTGCCGCGCTGCCGCACGAATATATCGGTTGCTTCGGGAACCGAGCTTTCCGGGATAACGAGAAATCTCCGCGCTCCTATCCGCCTTGATTCCGAGGGGGGTACGCAGTCGAAAAATGTATTCGATCGCGTCAGTCGTCGGTGTTTATTCGATACGGTCGCTATCTCGTCGCGCCAATTGGTCCGCGACGCTGCAGGTCCTAGAAGTTCGTTCCATTTGTTACACGCCTCGGTGATCAAACTATCTCTTCGTCGTCTTCCGCCGTGGAGTCGGAAACATGAACACAAAATTACTGCGATATATTTACAAATGCAGCAACTCTAGAAATTAAAACACACACTTTGTAATTACTTCACGACACATACAGATATTATAATTTTTAATTTATATTACTTAAATGTATTCCGGACTATGTATACAACCTCTATGTAACACAAAAAGGGCCTTACTAGCCCGTTAATAAAGAATAATAATAAGTTGTTTCGTAAAAATATCATTAATAATTAATCAACGCATCTTTGAGACGGACAAACTTTACAATATAACCTTGACGTAACTTCTTTATAATTTTGCCAAGTGATCTAAATTTTTTCGGAATTTTAGAGGCATTATTTTACTAGACAATGGCTAATAAATTATTTCCAAAAATTTCAATTAGTTGGCGTGATAAGAAATTGTTTTCTCGACTTTTTTAGCTGAGCCTATAACGAAAATTTGAAAGATACTTTTTATAGGTATTAGAAATTTTTATATGCATACTGAAAATTTCATCAACTTAGGCTTGCCTTGGCATGAGCAGAAATCACGATTTTTCATGAATTTTAACCAAAATGCGTGAAACGGCTTAGGTGCAGCTTGATTACAAATTCAAATGATTTCATTAATTGATTTAAAGAAATGTTTCGAATAAACCTTACTCTGTTTCAAGTTATAGTATAGTATAGACAAGTATATATTATAAAATGAGTGGTAAATTTCTGCTGGTTGGAAGTGTTTCTTTATTTTCTTAATGCAATTGTAGATTCTTTTTTTACATAAACGGTTAGTGCATTTAACGCTGTCTAAATCCTTGTTTCGTTAACCCTTCGCAAAAGTTCCGTCTCCCTTCTGTATTCTGCATATCGTTTAACAAAAATCGTCTCGAACAATTTTCAAAAACTAAAGTGTTCGAGTTACGAAATTGATTTTGAGTTATATTATCTGCGTACATAAAGAGATACACAATTTAATTGAAAATACCAAGAATCACTTTGAAATCTTGAAACTATATCCACCCAGCAAAAATTGGCGACTATTATAAGATAAATATATATTGTAAGATAAAGAAACAGGATAGGGTTTATTTAAAATATTTTTTTGAACCAACTATAGTTTAAGAGATAATTGAGAGTATTATTTAAAATGGAACACCCTGCATAAGTAATCGAAATCTACAAATCTCTTTACTTTAATTTTCGTTCTAATATAATTTAAATTTCGTTACAATTTAATTCTCGCTCCGATAAAAAAGTTGAAATGGATCCCTTCTTATATTTCTTTATTATGTCACTGCAATCTTTGAGAACAATTTCTCAGCAATTATTTAGTAAATTAATTGTTCTAAGATCCCACAAAAATTTAAAACTTTTCATCCTATTGTAAAAAGTTTCAAAAAATGTACGAATACATTGTACATTAATTGCACGTATGTATTAAATATCTGCATTTCTGTTTTAGGTTTGTTACTCGGTTTAATTGAATGAAATATTGCAAGGAATGGTAACGATGGTAACGAAGGCGAGGCTCGACACGGGGCGAGCCGCGACGACGATTTTCGGCGCCGCCAAAAGCGCAGGGATGAAAAATTGATAAGGGGTGCGGAGGGGCCGGGGGCGGGTAATGGCTTTACTGTTTGCAGCCAACGGAGCATACGGCCATTTTTTTTATCAAGAGTTAGCTCGTTAGCGTTTAAGCGTAATTGCATCACTCTGAACCCGGTGTGTGCCCCGAGGGGGGCCGGTAGTCGCCCCGGCGAAAGTCGTGTGAGTCATTTTGATTGGATCCAGAAATTAAGGGTTGGTAAAATGGCGGCCGCCGCCGCGAAACTGCCTGTGGCTACCATCCGGTTCGCGACAATGCCCGTCAAGTATGAACCCGAACGTCTTGCAACTTTTCTAATTGCAATCAGCTAACGAGAAGAGCGTGCGCGAGCGAGCGAGCGAGCGATCGAACGCCAGCGGACTCGCCGACGCGGCCTTATCGTTTTTAATTTATAATTGTCGGTGATCTCGGCGACACCGTTTCCGCCCGATATCTTCCCAGGATCCGATACCACCCGTCGGGAATAATTGCGCGATAATTATGGATTTCGAGTGCGATCGGCCGTTTCGCAAAGTCGCTTCGTCGCGACGCGATAGCTGGTCGATTGATCGCTTCAGCCGAAATTGTGCGCGACGCGTTCAATCGGAAAACATAGTGGTCGCTGACGGGCCAATCGTTTTCGAAATCTTCCGCCATTGGTGAAAAGACAGATGTTTAGGGATCTGTCGAGGATTGTTGATAAACTGTTAATGTTGTTCAGGGTAAATCAACAAATTTTTCATATTTTATAACACGGAAATTTAGGGGATGTTCTGAGAGAAGTACTGGTTTTATGAGTAAGCTTACTGAACATTAAGAACAACTGATGTGTATGAAAATGGGGAGACGGAATTTATTTTAGACTATCTACTATGTTTGCGACAATCGATGATTAAATTAACAATTATTTTCTACGAAATATTCTTTACCTTTATTTTATAGCTTTAGATTATAAGAAAGCGATCATTTTGTATGACATGCTTTTAGTGTTAACCCCTTGCCATATCATTTTCTTTACAATCACTATGATAAGAATCTTTTTGATCGCACTAATTTCTTCGAGGAAAAAGAAATATTATATTTATTATTTTCTTACATCTACTCTAATATATAAATATTGCTAACAAGAGAATAATATTTCATTCTTACTTAATGGAGCGGATAAACATTGATACCTAACAATTTATTACCAAAAATCTCCATCGCGAGTTTGACTCTTTAAAGTACGGCAAGGGGTTAATTTGATGATATACTACGCAAAAATCGAATTCATTTAACTTAAAAGCATCGATATTAATAAAAGTTAAAAATGTTTCACGGACATCGAGTTGCTTGTTTAGATTTTCGTCTATTTTACTTATTTTTTTTTTTTAATTTTTGTAAAACCTCGTCCTCCACCTATTCAGACACGTGTATTGTCATACCTTTTAGTCAAATACTTTATCAACCTGATCGCAAGACAATATCGCCGTATATCCAAACAAAGTCAGCCCGAGACCTAAATAGAAAAATTATAAAAAGCATAATAAAAACGTTATCATGTCACATTACAAATAAAATGCCGCATTTTCACAAGTCGCCAGATAATTTTAAAAAACGCCTCCGCTAAGAGATGCAAAATAAAATGTCCTCGGAAGGGGAGAAAAAGCGCCGCGGCATGCGGTGTTCAAGGTCGTTGGAAAATTGTTAATAAAACGAACCGTCGCCGCGGGAACGAGCCAGTAAAACGCGGGCAAGACGTCGTGCAACTCCGGCGCGGGGATCGCCGAGATATCCTGGCATTTTATCTCATTCGATTATCGGCACGCGGACTCCTCGCGGCGTTATCGAATTTATTATCAATTTCCGACGAAACGGCAATTTCCCGCGGCAACGAAGCCACAGGCGCGCCCGGTTGCCAGTGATTCCCGCCACCCCTTTTTTTTTTTTTCCAACCGGGGGACTCCATTTCTATCTCCAGTCGACCGGAAGTCTCGCGCGAATGGCTGCTCAGCCATTTCCGCACCAAGAAGAAATCAAATGAGGGAAGGATGGGACCCGCCGGGTATTGAGATCGGGGGGTTGGGGGGGAGGTAAGGGGGGGTAGGGTGTTAGGGTGATGTACTAAAAAGATAGGCGCCTGTGGAAGGGATAAGGGTCCCCTTCGGCGCTTTCTTGCCCGTGTACCCTTCCAATAATTTTCGAGAATGTTTCACCGTTTCTCGTCCCCTTTGGGGTTCTTTCGCGTCTCTCCTCCCTTACCTCCGCACTTACCCCTTCCCACGGTGGCCGCGTGACGCGTTACGTGTCCGGTAAAGCGAGAAATCCTTTTTCTGATCGTTAAGGATAAACGGCAGGTTCGTCCCTCCGCGGAGGTGACGTTCTCCATGCGGCGGGATCGCGAGGGGTCTAGGGAATTGCGATATCACGACGACGACGACGACGACACCGTCGGGCTCTTAGGGGTTGCATACAGTCAGCAGTTTTTTTTTTATTTTCATCCCTTCCACGCGTTGTCGAATTATTGTGACCGTGGCGAGTCAGCTCCTGATGGCAACGGCGGCGGTTACTTGGCTTGGAAGTCGTGGATGTTGTGACGGATTGGGAGGAGCAATTGTTTAGGGCCTTTGACGATCTGAAAATTGTTTATGCTTTACAGTTGATCGTTGGAAAAATTTAAGATTACTGGTATTATTATTGCGAACGCTGTACTGTGTTGATAAGGACTAAAGACAGAGGAAGCTGTAATAGAAGTACAGGTTATGTCAGATTATGTTCAGTTCGACGAAACTTGAAGATAAATATTGTCGAATATATTTATTACTATAGAAATAGTAAACAGTATAGTAAACAGTCTAGTCAACAGTAGTAAATACTAGTAAATATATAATAGCAGGCTCTAAGAAATTGCTCATATTTTTAATAAAAGTTTGGCGGCAATAACATTCTTACAAATACTAGAAGCATAAATCATAGCAGTATTATTACATAAATTTCATAACTCTGAAATAATCTCTGAGAATACAGAATATTGACTAGAAATCTACTAACAAATGAAAATATGATTTTTCTCCGATTTTTAAATGTACTTCCATTATGTTTACAGCGAACTTGATTTTCATCTATAATTTAATCAACGTCACACATCATGTTCATATTTCCTTTAAATCGATCCAATGGAATTAACATATTTCAATTATTTATCCTCCATGCATGCGGGATTTCTATTCAAGATCATGTACCGGAATAATAATTAAATTTCTGCAATCATAAAAACAATGATAAGGGTTCAGTGGAATTTATTACAATATGATTTATACAGTAATGTATAATGTAATTTACACAGTAATGTATATAACATAATTTATACAGTAATGTATATAATATAATTTATACAGTAATGTACAATATAATTTACACAGTAATGTATAATATAATTTATACAGTAATGTATAATACAATTTATACAGTAATGCACAATATAATTTACACAGTAATGTGCAATATAATTTACACAGTAATGTATAACATAATTTACACATTAATGTACATAATATAATTTATACAGTAACGTATAACTTAATTGTTATAGTACTTATATAATACTTCAGACAATTCAAAAAATTGAGAAATAAATATATGAAAAAGAAGAAAGCGACATCTTGATTTTTGAGGATTCGGTGAAACCGGTGGTATTTTTCGTCCGCGGCTCGTTCGTAATTTATAATTTGCTTATTCATTTCCGTTAAGGGATGTGTCGAGGGACGAGTGCACACACATTAGTAACTACCTCGTTCCCCGTCGAACACAATACGAACATAGTTGTCCAACTGGGATATTCTCGCGTGATAACAAGCCGCGAATAAGCTACTCCGAAGTAACTTTAACGAGAATATCACACGGGAACAACGTGTTTTAATAAAAGTCATTAGAACTGGCCGAAGTTAAGTTGCTCCTCGTTTATTTCCGCCTAAATACCATTAAGGAAGTTCGCGAGGCGAGGAGTTTGGCACGGAATTGCTTTATTTGCTCCAAGTGTCATCCGTCTATAGAGAACGGTTCACAATTTCATACAATTAAAAACCGAACAGCAACTTACGTTCGAAGAAACTTCGTGTTTGTTGATCGTTTCCATTTCCACCATAAGCGTACTAATAGAAACATGATTTTTGTATTTGAAAGAATTATAGCATGGAAATTAATGCTGAATTTATGAAACTCTAAATGTAGTTAATATGTATTCACGATAGTATTAATGTTAAAAATATTTAATGTAACGAATTATTAATGTAACAAATACATTGGTTCAAGAATAAATCAGTAAATTGGTATAAGTATTACCTTTAAACACATATATTATTTAGATGAAATGTAATTTACTTGCACGTCCAACGAATCTTTACTATAGTACAGAGAAACGAGTGTCTATATATTTCTTGTTTCATTATTTAATAATAAACGATTGGTCAGAATTTTACTAATAAATTCTTAAAGGTATATACTATTATAAAACCTTCAAAAACTTGTTTCTTTTTCATTTCGTTTTTTGACAGTATATGCTTTTAAAAATATTTCTACCGAGGAATATTATTGCATTCGAGAAATTGATAATGTTAAACGTAACTGTTGGAACGGTTTGTATGATATTTTGTATTCCTACAAATTTGACACAAGTCTACAGAGTTAGCAACAACGTCAAACAATCAACCAAAAAGCACTCGCCTTTCCGCGAGTCACACACGTCGCTCTAATCGCTAGCGTTTGAACCAATTAAGAAAAGGTAAAGAGAAATCTTCCCGTTTTCCATGATAATGGGAGCAGCCCTCGGAATTACGCTAAAACAGGCGACCGATACACCGTTATCCCGCTACAAAGAGAAGTATTTCATTCGTGAGAAGCATCGGATCGCAGAGATTTCAAGCAGGCATCAAGAAAAGGCGGAAGAGAAGCCATCCAGCATGGGCGATCATTGAACTCAATCACGATCGATGCAAAGCCCCCGAGCGGCCCGTTGAATAACGATCTGCCACGGTACCGAGACAGACCGAAAAGAGAGAGAGAGAGAGAGAGAGAGAGAGAGAAAAAAGGAAAGAGAGAGAGAGAGAGAGAAAGGAAAGAGAGAAAGAGCGAGAGAGAGTTGTATATAGAGGAAGGAAGAGGAATGGCGAAAGAGAGAGACAGGGAAAAGGAGAAAAGCGAAAAGGGAAAAAACAGAAAAGGGCGCCCGGACAAAATACCTTCCTAATCCATTATCGCGGGACGCGCGTTCCGGCTGGGTCTCCATATCGTGGTCGTCAGATCGGCCGTAGCTATCGTTCTCTCGGTTCGCGTCTTCCGTGCATCGTCTCATCGTCTCATCGTCTCGGGGTATCGGGTGGGTACCGTCACGAAGAATCCGACCGCCCGCCGCCCCTCGCGCGAACCCTCCTCCGCATTTTCTCGCTATCTAGCGCGAGTTACGAACTACCATGAGAGGAAAATGAGAATGCGAATGGTCGACGCGCACGGTACCCGCGTACACACAGGTGGATAAGTGCGCGCGTGAATGACACACACGTGCGCGGGAAAAGGGGTGGGTTTCCGCGTGTGGCACGAAAGACGGAAGGTGGCGCGGGTAGGAGGGGGAGGGGGGGGGGGGGGGGAGAGGAGCGGGATCCCCGACGGGAGGAGGACGCCGAGGGGTAGTAGCTTGGAAAAGGGGATAGCGAGTGGATGGACGGATCGCGGGGCGAGGGGTGCCGGCGGGCCCAGAGGGGCGGACTACAGAGGGGAGGAGGAGGAGGAGGAGAGGGTGAGCCTGTGGTGGATGCACGCGACGGGAGCGCGCGACGGCTCGTAGCGGGGAACAGGAACAGGGAATATGAATATTCCTGGTGTGTTGGCACAGCCTGCGGGATAGATATATTCAGGGGCGAGTCACAGCCCGCCCGCGGAAAAAAGAGTCGACAATGCACCGAGGGGTTGCGATTTAAATGCAGTCGGCGGCGATTGGCGAAGCCGCGGGGTGGTGGGCGTGGCCGTCGTGCCTTATGATTTTATATGTAGCCTCTTGATAGCTCCAGCTGCCCTCCCTTCCCGACCCCCGCCCGCCCCGCGCGGCCCCCCTTCCCCATCCGACGTCGACCATCCCCGGACACCCTCTCCGCCCTGCTGCCAGACCTTTTCCTCCTCCTACACCTCCGCCACCTCTTCCTCGTCCGCCTTCACCTCCTACCGCCTCCTCCTCCTCCTCCTCCTCCTTCTCCCCGCTCGCCCCCACCCCCTCCCGCCCTCCTCCCCGTGCGGCGCGAAGCGGGCTGCATCCGCGTTCGAATGCATAAAATACACGTAAGTGCGAGAGCGCTCTCTGTCCTCTTCCGACGTTTCTTCTTTCGATCTCGCTTGGCTCCGAGTGTAACGCGCGTAATAGATGAAGAAAAGAGCGGGAGCCACCCTCGCGGCACGTCCACGAGAGGTAAAATGGAAAAATATTTTTCCATTTCACCCTTGCGATGCTG
>NW_027589750.1:32922-50819 GCF_028453695.1 Augochlora pura
TTTACCCGTATCTCTATCCAGCAAACCAGCTTTTAGACTCGGTATACAAATCAGCCTGAAATCGCAGACCCTGCAAAACGCTTACCGTAAATTAATTCTAATTTCGCAGTTTCTTACCTTGTTGCGATTACTGGTTCGACAATTGACGCGTTGGACAAGCGTACACATAAAATTGCGTATCCCGAATGGTACTTGCTCGGGGCACGCGGGTTAATTTCAGATAAATTGAAAAGCTAATCTCCATAGCATTGCAAAGTAGCAGCGATGGCGGCCGCTTCCGGGCAGAGATTGTACATAAAGTCACGCAACGTACCCCGTCGCGGCGTAGCGAAAGGGAGAGAGGTCCATTACGTCGAGAAGTTAAAGCGAAGGACGTATTCGGCCCACAGGCGTCGTCGGTTCTCGCGCCGGGCGTCGATGCGTCTCGCGCGGGCATCGAAATCTCCGTCTCGCCCACGCGGCGTGACAACGTGGCTGTTCGCGCGCCGCGTTATCCGGCGCTTTGGAAACCGCGCGGAGAGAGATCGATGGAGCCGCGAGGGTCACGAGCGTGTTTCATCTAATGGCGATGCGAATAATATTTCACGTTTTCGCCAGGTTAATAGATGTAAATTCGCGCGCGATCCCACCGTAATCGGTAATTTACAGCTACACGATTCGCGCTGCATGATAGCTGTGCAACCTTGTTGGTAGTTTTGTTGGAAAGTTTCTCAATCGTCCAAGGATTTTCTTGCGATCTACGCACACGCGCGTGTAACTGTTCGTGCCGCGTCAAGGGTATTATGTTGCAAAACATTCTCCCATACTTGCGCGTTACACGGCTGCCAGCGGGTTGCTGTTTAGTAGACGGCGACGCGTTTACGGAAATGTTACGCGCGTTCGATCCCCGGGGATTACAGGTCTCGAGGTATCGCAAAGAAGACCAAATTACGATCGTTCGTGCCGGTGTAACGAGACTCTAAGAGCGGCACATTAAGCGATCGTTTTGCGGTAAAATCGCTCGGAATTGGAGGCAGCCGAGTTTTTTTTCGGCGGCGATACGGGAGATCCTGTCTACCCACAGCCGCCCATTAAGCACCCCACCACCGCGAGCGAACGAGACCCCACGCGAAGCGTCTCAAATTGCAAATCAATCTAATTAGTGTCATCAAGTCGAACTCGACGGTTATGTTGATTTAACTACACGTCTCGCGGCCGTTCACCGTGTAGGTCGTTATGCGAGCCGATTAATTTGCATTCGATAATAAGCGTGTTCGACGGTTTCTATTAATCAGTCGGGGCTCCTGGCGGGTTTTTTTTATATCGGCGCTCCGGCCGCGCGGAGCAGCGATTCATCTGGAGCATCGCGTCAGGTTGCTGCTGCTGCTGCTGCTGCTACACGTCCGCGGACATTGTAACGACTACGCGCGTCGTACGGGATCAAGACAAACGAATTGTAAAGCACGGGACGTTCATCGTTTCGCTACGGTCAGGTAGATTTAGAAACACACGGCACGAGAACGATTTGCCTGAACAGTTGGAGCAATCATTTCTGATGATACGGTTTGATTGAAAACGGTACGTGCTCGCGCCGTGCACGCTCGGCAACCAAACACCGGAAGATCCTGTTGCAACGGGATAAGTGCAAGGTGAGGGGTGTCAATGTTTACGAATTTTCATAGAATTGCTTGGGAATGTTCGATCAGAGATTTCAGAGGTTTCAGCGGTGTTCTTGGGAACGGCGCATCTAGCAACGTTTTCGCGGAACGGCGAAAGAAAACGAGTCGCGGGCCGCTGAACGGAATAAATGCCGAAGATTATCCTCGATTGGCCATCGAATACATAGTTGCAACATGTTTAGGTAGATGAACAGAGGAGGATTAAATCGCGATGAGTCGACGATGATCAATCGTTCTTTCTGATTAAAAGTAACTGGGTACTTATCTTTCTATTTATTAATTTGTTTCAATAGATTTCTTTACGGCATTCCTTTCTGATATGTTTGCTTTTTGTAGGCTTTGACGAAACAGGAAAATTGAGCTAAGTTGTCAGAAGGTTGACACTTCGATTTTTCCAGTTTGGGTATAAATGAACTTCTGATTCGATAATTTTGATAGATTATTTTCTAAACTCTATTCGATTACTTTCACCTTGATCAATATATTAAATTACTAAGGTATTTGCTTCTCAATATGATTAATATATAATCGGATCCATAGTGTAAATATTATTCAATTCAATTTATTGCGTATATTCTCATAGACCACGAAATGTAAACGCTATTATTTAAGTTTCTACTTTTTAACAATTGATTTAAACTTCTACGTGCTGCATTGAGTTTTATAAAAAAATTGACGTGTCTAGAAAGAATTCCTTAAAAAGTATATTGAATATTAGATAAATAAGTGATGAACAATTAACCATTTTAGTGACGACGGAAAGCGAAAAGAAAAACTGACCCAAGTTTAATGTATTTTGACAAAGCTTAATATAAAAGTGCAGAAATATCGTGAGAAATAATAATAATAATAAAAGTCACGAGTACACCAAAAAATAGAAACCCTAAAAGATATTAATAAAATCTAGCAAGCAATGCTATATCGTGATTTATAAGGGTTATTATAAGGGTTAATAAGACAAACGCGCATCGACTCGTACATGGAATCAAGTGGACGAGAACGATTCCCAATAGGAAAGTATAATTGGCAGAATCGAGGGACTCACCGTGGATGTCGTTCACGCAGATATGGAGGTCCTCCCGGAACGTGGGTAGCCCGTGGTTGCATTGGCAAGTGCAGGTGTTGTTTAGAGGAACGAGTCCGGCCGTCGAAGGGCTCCGCGTGTAAGGACTGGCCGTGCCGCTGCTGAGAACCGTGCAAGCTTCCGTGCAGGAACCTAGGGAAAGATCAACGCAACCGAAGTGATTTATGTTATTCCGGGCGCCGTCGTAAGAAACTGTCTCGTGGATCGTTTAATGTCGGCGTCACCGTGCGAGCCGCGTCGCGCGAGTAACTGTACAGAGAGACGGTGGGCGCGCGACGGGGAGAGGGACGGGCGAAGATAAATTTCCGAGATGAGAAAATTCGCGTGGCAGCGCGAGAGAGCGAGACGGCGTCGTATTATCCGAACAGGTGAAATACAGCTGTCAGACCGTTACATCGTAATTTCATGGTTAATCAGCCGCGTTTCTTTTTTCTTTCTACCCGGCTTTGTGCCTTTTGTGTTCGACGGCCGCGCGCACGAAATCCACGCGTTACGTTTCTTCATCCCGGTGTATCTTCCCCATACGATCTTTCTCTCTCTCTCTCTCTCTCTCTCTCTCTCTGTTTCTCGGCGAGTCAAATCACGATCGCGCGATTTACAGTTCTGCTCGACCGCGTACGGAGGATCGAGCGAGGCGGTTTTTCGACGAATTCCGGATCCGTTCGGGGGATTTCGCCGCGTTCTGCCGGACGAGACGGGAAGAAACAACCTGCCGGACTCGTGCCGAAGAGATTTATCGCGCCGGTCTCGGCGTGCTCGCTCGGCTTACCTTCCAGCGTGAAAATATCTCCATCGGAGTGCCTGATGACCGAAAGCTCTTGACAACGCGTCGTCCGTAGAACGTTCAAGCAGCCCGCCAGGACCAGAACTAGAAGACGCATCTTCCCCGCAGCATTCTGAAACAAAGCGCGGCAAATTACAGCAGACGCGGCGCACCGCGAGGCAACGCGTGCACGACAAAGGGCCTCGTTCATCCTCGGCCACAAATCGACCACCGTTCATCCTCCGCCTCTCTCTCTCTCTCTCTCTCTCTCTCTCGCGCGCTGTTTTCTCTCTTTTTTTCCGTTTCACCGACGACGAGCCTCGAGCAGCGCTCGCGCGACCTCTCTTCCCTCTTCATTCCCATAATTCGATCCGCGCGGGCGCGCGCGCAGATTAACTCGTAATCGAATTTGCCGGAGATGACTGCTCAATTTCAGGTGTCTTCCGATTTGTAAAGCGATCCCTCGCCTCGGTCTAATTAATTGCCGAGTAATTCGATGATTTATTCGGTGATATATGATCCCACGGACGGGATTCGTGAAACTGTAGTAATTACCTTAGGTGAAACGGCCAGGTAAGAAAGAGTCCTCGGTTGACTGAAAATAATCACGGCGATTAATCAGCATTAAATGTCCCGATGGCGATAGAGCACCGCTGCCGGGCATGTCGCGTGAATTTTCTCAACGCTGCGGTATATCGAGCTCGTGTCTTTGGCATTTGTTGTTCGGGCGAGAGTGGTCCTATGTCTTACGGACGCTTTTATTACCACTAAATCATCGGTACCGCCGTGTTCGAGCCGGGAAAAAGAATTGCCTGCTATCATTCATAACCCGTTTAACATCGAAGAGATGGTTCGAACGGGCTTCTTCATTTACACGTTAGAAATTGTTTAATGTAGCTGTCTTAATCTTGCGAGGGGCAATTCTCGGCCGAGTCGACTTTATGAAATTAATTGCTAATTGATATGGTTAGAAGGACAGGTGTTCGAATTTCTACGTTGTTAACGCTAAATATTCCGAGCGATTCAAACTGATTGACGTGTGACGCTTTATTAGAATAATAGGACGAAGCTTGAACTTCTTGTGGCGTTTGCTGTAATTCAAACCTAACAAGAATTAATTTATGAAATGGGAAATATATTAGATATTTAATTTATTATTTTCTACGAGCTGTCTCTAAGTTTCAGTAATTTTTAATTAAGTAATTTTATCAGTTATACATTGCCTGTCGATTAGTCCAGAGTTTGATCCAACTAAGAAAATGTTTACCGTACGAAAGTATTATAATATGTTCGATATAATTAACAGAGCAAGTCAATAAAAGCTCAAATTTAATATTTAAATAAAATAGTATGTATGTATAGTATAGTATGTTTATAATGAAGCGAGTCACTGTTTGCAGCAACCTCCTCATGATATGACTTGGGAAATTTGTATTGCTCTAACAATGCAATATAAATTTGCGAATAGCTGCAAGTTCTATATTAATATATAAATTCTATATAATATAGTATAGTATATACATGCAGCAGGAGAAGCGAAAAAAAGGTTCAAAGAGAAAGGATCGATAACCGAATATGATCTCTTCCTCAGCACCGACACGCGAAATTATACAATTTGCTATACAGTTTGCGAAAGGGTTCGAAATTTTTCAACATCCTCGCATGTATATTTCCGAACTGATTCGAATATCCGTTTGAAAGCAACTTGCGCGAAATGATTGCTCTGCGGGCACATTCATTGAAACCTTATTACCTCCGAGTAGTCATTGAGGCCCATAAAACGAGACCCCGGTCCCCGTTGAATGTGACTCGGATTCGTAAGTATACGTCAAACTTTAATCCATCTGAAATTGTCGGTGCCCGCGCGGAGAGCCGATGCTTTATCATTTCTGCTGTTGGGCGCTTTCAACGCTCGATGCTATAGGTCAAAGGCTTCTTAATTTGGAGTACAGTTACAACGGCTCAATAATGCTTTGCAAATTGGCTTATAGGAAAGAGATGCTTCGGAAGGGGTGGCTCCTTTTCCCTCGAAACCGATATGGAAAAAATTAAACGATCCTTTTGCTTTTAATTGGTGGCATCGAAGATTGTTTAACCCTTGGCACTCGAAACAATTTTAACTGTAAATTTAGAATAACTTCCATGGCTTGTAGTATTTTTATTTCATGTAGTATTTTTATTTCAAGATTTTATTTCATGCGACAAAGTGCACTTTTATGCATATGAAATTTATTCTTGCAATAGTGTCACTGTTTAACATAGTTTTTAAATATAAACTTTGATGATAAGGTATAAAAATGTTCATGGAACGTTATATAACAATTTTAGTGGCGCCTCAGTGTCCCCACTCGAGTGCAAAGGGCTAATTATAAATGTACAGAATAACATTAAACTGTTAAACAATTTCTATACGAATAATCTCACAAAATAACACAAAAATAAATCTATAAAGTCTCTGCTGTATTTTATTTACCGTATCTTGTATTTTATATGCACTGACACGATCTTCTTTATAAAACAAATACAATTATATTAAAATTATATTTATAGATTAAAAATGATTTGTAACGATTCCTGGTAAATGAAAAGTCTATCCAATAATTAGATTAATCTCTCACCACATTATCACAGTTATAATGGTTAGAAGCCTCGCTATTGTAATAATTTCTCGGAAGAAAACATGCATATTTATGCCGTGCCTACGTTTACACGAACGTGTAAATATTAATGAGATGAGGAGGAACAGACTCGCGTATTCTGACATAGTAAAACGGTATACCGTTCGTAGTTAACAGGTTATTACTAGAAATCTCCACCGTGAGTCATACACTCGGCAAAGTAAGACAAGGGGTTAATATTAACTGGCGTCGGTATTATTCCTTGAAAGTGGTGGGAGAACAGGAAACTGGCCGCTAATAACGATAATTCGAGAAATTGCCAAGGTTATGTCAAGGTTTGTTAAGAAATGTAAAACGTTTTAATTATTACTTGTATTGTTGCGAATAGACGGACACACGTGGTACTCTTATCGTGTACTCTCGGAGACTGGAGGGCATGACTCATGCCGCAGGTTCACGAGTTGCTCATCCTCGTGTACACATACTTATACTTCCTTTGGAGTGTGAAGTTATCAACTTACAACTGATAATTACAATTGCATTATAATTGTATTACAATTGCATTATAATTGTATTATAATTGTATTATAATTATATTATAATCGTATAATAATTATATTACTTTGCATATATTATTGCTGCAAAACAAAGAGACGCGATTCCCGTAATGGTCCTCCAATTGCCGAGATATTTACAATGTCCCTTTCAATACGCGTTCTTTTAGGCGCATCGCGTGTTCCTTTCACGTCGCCTCTACACGTAGCAATTATCGCAGCGTTTCCGGATGCGAGCCATTGAAACGCGTCTCCAAGATAGAATGATCCCGTTCGACGGATCGATCAGCCTCGGCACGCATGCGATTGTAATATCTCGGCAAGGGAAAGAATTTCCGAACGCGTGCCGCGAAATTACAGCGCGCGCGCACGCGGCACCGTGTCCATGTTGCCGACCGAAAAAAGAGAACCGCGAGGAATCTATAGCGCGTCCCGGCGATGCGCATCGATCCAAGCTGCTAGTCGATCGAGAAGGCATAAATTACATGATCGAGGTATGTCGCGCCGCGCGGCGCTGCTCATGACGAGACGCGACGCGCGCCGACGTTCTGCACAATCGAGCCGATGGCACGCGCAAGATAACGCCTGTTATCGAATGCCTCGCGGAGGAAGAAGAGCTCTCTGCCCGGCGAGAAAACCGGCTTAGGGGATCCTGTTCCACGGCTCTGTACAGCTATAACCGTGGACTTTTGTTCCGCTCGAGTACGAGCACGTGCTCGGAACACGTTGCGACGTCTCAATGCCGCCGGGACTCTCCCCGGAAAACGAAATCCTCTCGCCGAGATCTTTCAGAGGGGGAGAGAGGGCTTCGCGGGGCAGAAGCGTGTTACGCTGCACCTGCGACGTCCGCGGAATCTCGAGATTGATCTCGGACAGCGCCGTTCCACCAGCGGATTCTTACGCAGATGGACCCGGTCGCTCCGGAATACGTTATTGTAAAAAAACGTGGACGGTGTTTCTCGTTCCGAAGTTCCGCGGTGCATGAAAATTGAAGCAATTTTCTGTACGCGAGTAGGCATCAGTTGCGACGATCGGTTCAATCGCGATGCGCCGGTCATTGTAATTGGAGCTTGCAATCGATCGACTTCAACGTTCTGCGATTTTTAGGATGACGAAAGATGTCCAACAAACGATTTTTTTCTTAATTTTTTAATTACGTTACGACGTCGGTAAAACGCTTTATATCTGAACAAAGATCTTCGGAATATTGAACTTGCATCCGCGACGATTGAAATTGTTCAATTCTCGTACTTTCGTATAATTCACTTCTCGCGAGCTCTCGAGACACTGCTTGAATCCTAAACGCAGCTCTCTAGAGGATCGAACGCTCGAAAGAGATCCCATCGTTCTGTTCCGGTATTCCAAGTATCTTATCCCCGTCGCGAGCTGTTTCTCACGAAGGCTATCGCGCATCTGTTGCGCCCTAATACCGATTCCAATTTGTCAACAACCGGGCGCGCACCGTTAGCTTCGATTACAAACCAGAACTTCCGAAAAAATGTCGAGCAATGTTGCTCCTTATCTCCGTTGCGACCGACGGTTACACGAGTTTCCAATTTCCTTTTCAAGTTGGTAGCAATAGATTGCCGGCCATTGTCAAGTATAAACCGGGAAAGCCTTTCGAGTAATCGTTCGGAACATTTCGTCCCGGCCGTTTATGGCTCGCGGTATCTTCGAGTTCCTTTGCCGGAGACTTTGATGCGCCGTTTATTGTCGCGATCGGATCTAAACAGTTCACGAAGCGCCTCGAGTAAAGAGAGCTCTCTGCCGCATGCTTCGAGAAACGCGGCGGCGTTCCTCTCGCGCCGATTAAACGCATCCGTCCGCTTGATTTCTCAGAATTTACATACTCTGTCTAGCAGCGATCATTCGACGGTCTATAAACTAAATGGTTGCTGGGGCGGAAAATTAAATGTTTATACTTGATAGGTATGTTATTCGACCTGTCTTTAGGTATCTGGAATAAAGAGGGTAGTGAAATTAACCCTTTGCAATCGAAGCCATTTTAAGGTTAGATTCAAAATTGATATTTTGACCAGCTGTGATATAGTATAATTTGCTATATGAAATTGTGTCTTGTGACTCCTAAAACTGTTATGCTTTTAACAGGATAATAGTAAAAATAATTTTCATTTTCAGAGGCGCCACTCGAGTGCAAGAGGTTGACATTTTTAAAAAATAGAAAGCAGCTGGTAATTTATCGTTTCAGCGTCTTGTTGCGCAAATATAATTATAGATTACAATATAATTATAATTATTATAATATATTAATTCAAATAGCTTTTCCAATCAATTTTATTGTTCATTAGCCCTTGTCACGTGTAATTTGGAAGTCTATTTATTGCTGCTCTGCTTATCATAAAATAGTTTTTTAGCGAATTATTACAGAATCTGAACGTCCTGAGAATGAAAAAAACTTTATTAATATACGTTTGTTACTATTATTTATCATGTAGTATAAGGTATCCAGTTCTCTTGTGGATAATGAACAAATAGCAAACAGTTACGTGGACAGAATCTACAGTATAGAAAAATTTAGGTCACGAGAGGTTGCATAAAAATTTGTTTAAAGATATTCCTTCAGAAATTAATTTCCATAGGATAGACGTAACACGATCTTGTTCGCGACGGCTTGCAACCAGCTGCACTTAAACGGGAAGCATGCGCGCTTCCGAATGCCGTAAGGCAATGAATAAACTAAGCAGCGCCATAACCGCGATTCGTTCTTGTTTAAAGATTTTACGGAGTCGTCGAATTGAAAGGACGTTGGCACTTTATGCACATTGTCGCCAGTTTTATTGCGTTCGAAAGCATGAATCGCCGATGCGAAGGACGCCGTTCGTGAAATACGACCAGAGTTTAACCGGTTTCGCTATAGGCGGAGGGGGATGGGTTATAGTGCATTATTAGCGACAGACAGACTTCTAATTTACGACCAAGCGGATCGCGTTCCGCGTATCAGGCGTCGGTTAACGCGGAATAGGTTTACAGCCGATCGACGAAGTCTCGCAGCCGGCGTTAGAATATCGCAACACCCGCGAGGAGACGCTAAAAATGTTATATTAAACGATAGCATTAGCATACGTCGCTAAAAAATCTGATATATACGATTTTAATTCATCGCGCGAACCTGCGGACAGATTATCCAGCGACGAGATGATTTGTTCTCCTCGCTTATAGGCCCTCATTCGAATAACCAATCGTTTTGCTTTTAATATTCGCAGCCGCCGTAAAAGTCGTCGCTCTTTTATTTCTTCGTGAACAAGTATCGGACCTTGTTGCGAACATAAATGCGGCGATTCTGGGGCAATTCGTAAACTTCCATGCACCAACAACTTAACGAAGCAAACGAGGAACCCGTTGCGCGCGAGAGTCATTAACCTGTTAAACGGGAAGACGAATTAACTCGTTATTCTTCTCCATTGCTTTTCAGTTTCTTTCTTAATTTAAACCAATAAGTCTTTCGTTTCAGTTGTAATATCCATGCATGAATTACGTTGTATCCTCGCCGACATAATTTCAGTTTGTCAAGCCGATAGGAAATCTTTTGTATATGTTATATGTTCTCGATATTATATATATTATATGAAAGCTTCGTGTACGCGCCGCTAGGGGTCGGACGCGTGAGAAACGGCGCCACTGGCGCGGAAGAACATAGAAAAGTAATTTCTAACCTCCACTGTGCGATATGAAAATTGAGGAAAGCAGGAACGTTAAATTGGCGATTCTCTAATTTTAGGGTAGTATATAAGTTGTAAATAGGGTTAGAGAAAAAGGGGAAAATCGTATAAAAGAAACTTAATAAACTCTAATTTTAAAGAAGAAAAAGAATCGAAAACATATTATATATATATATATCTGTTCTGATAAATACGTAAATTGTATATGAAGCAGTTCAATTAACGTAATAAGTTAAATTCGTCGAAGCCGCGCGACACGCGGCGTTTTTCTTTGGTGCCGCAGGTTTCACGGGAAGCGGGGATCCTTCCGAGAAAGAGGAGCGTTTCCGGCCCGGCGACGTCGACGCGTCGCGCGCTCCGAATACAGTTATTCGGCGGACTAATTTCGCCGGCGGATAATCGTTTGATATTCTTTCTCGTTGATAAAAGAAACCAACCAGCCCGTACGAGATGCAAATTGTGAATATTCGGCGTAATGAATACCTGGGTGCCCCGGGGTCCCCCGTGTAATTTCGGCCACGGCACGGAAATTATACATTTCGAGATTTCCGCAGAAACGATTATTTCCGACGCGCCGTTCCGCCAGCGGTCCGAAGAAGAAGAAGAAGCGGGCAGAAGAAACGATCGCCGAAACGGGAGAGACCCCGATCGAAAGGGATCGCGGACCGGAGACGAACCAGTTATTCGGTCGCGTAAAAATCCATCGAGCCGGCCCGCGTATTATACGCGCGCGCGCGCGGAATTCGTGGGGTCGCGGCGGGGTCCGCGAAGCGAAAGGAATCCTTCGAGATCGGGGAAGTCTTATGACTCTTAAAGACTCGTTAACCGTTGCTGATACAACCGCGAGATCTGAAAAAACCACGGGAAAGGGGAGGAGAAGGAGCCGCGCGCTATGTTTTATGCGCTCCGGATTCGCATTATCTCGGTCTTCGTTCCAAAGGCCTGACATATTCTTCGAAATTCCGTGCGCGCGCGCGCGGGAAACGCGGTCGCGGGCACGCGTGATAAATGGGCCGCAATTTTGCGAGGCGTCTCTCTCTCTGGCCATATGTTATTTACGCAAACCGAATTGCTAACGGTCCAAGCTCGTTAACACGAATCACTGGACTCCTATGCGACCACTGTTCTAACTGGGGGACCGTCTCACGGGGGTACAATTGCTTGCACGTGTTGTCTAGTGCAGGTGCACGTGGGTGAATATTTAATTTCTTCATTAAATGTCCCGGCATTAGGTCTACCGGAAAATTAAGTCCGCTTAATGTCATTTTATTTGCGACATATATTTCCCAAAAATGATATTCATAAATCGCTACTCCGCTGGTAATAGGACATAAATTACGATTATATTAAACCATTATAATAATACAATAAATATGCATACAAAATTCATTATTTTCTTTCTTTTTAAGAACAGATAGAATTTTCCGGTAGACCTACTACAATATAAAAATAAAAATATATATAAAATTTATAATATAAAGAACTTATTCCGTCCTAATAATATAAAGAACTTATTCTCAAATGCTTGTACGCCTCATCGTAAATAATTTAACATTCCGTGGGAATACGCTGTACACAAGTACGAATTAACTTATACAACTACAAGGTTTCTTTTCGATACCGAACGTGCCTTTAAAAACGTGATGTATATTTAATTATTTATCAGGAATCGCTTTACCAGCGAGAAAGTACATTATCATCCGCATGCAGAAGCGAGCGAATCATGGTAAGACGGGAACAAATTCATTTATAACGTGACGATATGTCGACAGATTGTTAACTCCGCGAACGGTTTCATGCGCATAAAAGTGTATGATTTTATGGGTGAAATTGAATGGTTTCGGGCAGAGAGAGAGATTTTAAGGAGCGGGTCCGTGGCGCCATTAATCACGATTGAACCGTGGCGACTGCGATCCATCAGTGGTACACCGACACGGAGCCACTGTGCTCGTAATTTTAAAAGCAAACACCGCTATTCTGTACGAAATGGGCGCCGTAGGCACGGATTACTGTCTCGCCATGTGTCGCGGAGCATGGTTGCCGAAAAATAAGGGTTCACAAAGCGTTCGAGCGAATGATTCTTGCAACGAAAGTCGCGAGAGTCAGAAATTACACTGTACAGACAGTGTGCGATCTGATGCTAATAATATGATGTTAATAATATTTTCTACGTCAATGAGTAGAGAAATAGTATAGTGAGGCATTTATTGCGAATAATTATTAATTTGGAAGATATTTTAATTTTCGTGTTAAGTGTCAGAAGACGATGTTTTAGGTGCAACGCGTATTAGTTATTTCTAATACTATTCTCTATATTTATTTCTATATCTTCTCTATTTATTAGACTTGTTTAACCTCGAAATAAAAGAATAATCGAACGTTCCTATTGAAACACAAAAATCAATTGGTCACGCTTTTATTTTTCCGCGTGCTTTAACGAGTCGTAAACATCGCTTGTTATACGAACATCCATGCAATTTTTCACGCGTTACCAAGGTTGTCTACTGCTGTTTGATGAAACGTAATTCAATTAAATTTTTATGACAGCGCCAGCCATTCGACGCGTTCAACAGGGGAACAACGAGAGCCGCGAGCGAAATACTCGTTAAACGAAAGCGCGCATTGTTTTTGGAGCAAATTATGGAAATTGTAGCACTCTACAAGCAGTCCCCGTTTCCCTAATTTCGAAATTTATAGTTTGTATTCGTCTAGTAATTTTCCGGTAGACCTGATATAAAAATATTTTCAAATAATTCTCGTACCTTTACAATTTCGTTTTTGATCTAATCATCTTTGTAAGAAATGCTAATTTTGCGTATCGATTCGCGGTAAATGAATCTAGGAACAAGGAGGACAAGGAGGTTACAATTAGGCCACATTTCACGAGCGAGCGATCGTTTAGGTTTGCGGGAAGCGTGCACCGTCCCCCGGTTTGCGATTCGAGGTAGCGCAAAGAAGGGATTCGGAGCGAACGCAGATGAAGAGCGGAATCAAGTCGCGAGATCGGACGTGACCGATTACGAGGCGGAACGTCGCGTTCTGTGTTAAGGTGGATCGCGACTGCTGAGATTGCATCGTCGTCACGAGTCGCTCGACAAAACGAAAATTATCTTTGACTTTGAATCTGTCGACTCTTCGTCTCGTATCATCACTAATTCGCTGCATGTTTTACGGCTTATTGTTTCCTCGGCTTTGAGCGACACCGAAATCCTTCTCTCTAGCATTATTGTAAAAGTAATATCGCGAAAATAATTAATATTATAATATCATTATGATATTATAATAACAGTTATAACAACAGTTAATACCGAAATAGTTAATATTTTATCAGATCATCGTCTCCTGTCATAAACCTCCGAAAATGAAAAATTAATGAACCGATACACTGATCGATAATTTCTAATTGAAAGAAAAACACGCGTTTCTGAATTCACGTCGTTTGAAGTGGCAGGGATAGTTACGGTTAATTGGAAAAGACAAATGACCATTCCCTCGCGATAGAAACTTTACTTCAACGTCCTCTTTGCTAGATATTTATGTTTCTCTTGGATAAAATATTTCGTGAACAGACACGATGATTAATACATACCCGTTCACCGCGTTAACGACCGATAGACAGATAAGCTAAAAATTTCCGCTCGCTGTTTTGATTCATCGTGAAACATTCATACAATTTATGTGTCCCAATATCAGGAGACAAACTGGCCACCGATAAATCTGGCCGCTCTGACAAACAGTCTCTAGGTGTAATCGAATCCACATATCTATCGACTGTTAGAACGTCTTTTAACGAGACTCGATAAACTTTCTATATATTAAGTAGTTCTTTTATTACGAGAAAAATGATTTTATAAACGTGTGATCTGCCGCTATATAGAAATCAATATTAACACATTCCGTGCCACGTGTACAATTGGCAATGCCACGATAAGTTTCTTTCATAGTTGTACTGACTGTAATTAATAGATAGGAATGATATATTGATTTTTAAAGCGTTGATTGACCAGAATGATGAGTCGATTAAACACAGCTTGGCACGGAAAGTGTTAATGAATAATTACTCTAATAATTACTTTATATTATATTAATGATTTGATAACAAAGAATAGGTTTACTTTCGAGACAATTTTACGATGTGCTCGCGAACTTTTGAAGCGAGTCAGTTCTTAGGGTTGCGAAGGGGCTACACTAATCTCGGCACGGTGAATAAAGGACTCGAAACACGAACGGGAAGGGCCATCATTTACGACGATTGAGCCCGTGTAGGGATGCTGTGCAACAAGGTTGCCCGAAACCATCCACCTTGATTCTCGGAACCTGCTTGAAACGGGACTGATATCGTAAAAAAAAGTTAACGACGCATGATTCATGCCTATAGACCAACCAGGATACTTCCGAAATCGACAGGACGGCGAGTACGGTTAATTTCCGATTCGCGATGGCTGGAGGACCGATGCTCGACATAGATACGTGATCGAGAAAAGATCGAACGAAGATCGAACGAAGATCGAGAAGATGGAACGAAGATCGAAAAGAGCGTACCGGTCTCACTGGAAAATCGGAGCATTATCGCCGATAAAATCGTCGTTTTTGGTTATCGAGTACGCACCGGCGTCGCTTTTAATCAGACGTAATCGCGTCCGTAATTTGCAGCCACCGCAAACGCAGGAAAAATAATGACCAGATCCGGTCTTTCATTAAAAGAACCGTCGAGCACCGATTCCATCGAGCTTTTTCCACGAAGAATGGTAATACTGCGACATTGACTATAATCGGTCTCGGGCAATCTCGATCCGTCGGGCAATGTTAAAATTATTAAAAATTCAGCCGAGGTTGTTAGAAAATTGCGGACGAAGGATTTGACGAGCTTCGTGCTTGATCCATACGTAAACGATAGAAGTTTGAAAGTAGTCTATAAAAATCGTAAATTTTTGGTAATTAGTATAGACAGATAAAGTGGTACACCTCCATTTTAGTCATTCAGTTAAGTGATTTTAAATGGCGGGGCTAGGAAGATTGGTCGAAATTACACTTGAATCATTTGGAACTGTGCTGAGATAGGGAAAGATTGTCATATAGTACGATTTTAGAGGAGCTTGTTTGTAGTTTGAACTGAATGTTTAAACTGTATAAAGGTTATAAGAAAATATATTATTTGGATCATTGGGACCACATATTTATTGGACGAGTTGTAGGCAACTAATTATGTTTTCTACAAATAGCACAATGCTAGATTGGCCAACACGAAGGTAAAAAGTTGTCGATGAAACTTTAAGAAAAGATTTGCATTTAATATCGAATAATCAAAAACAATCTCCAAAGTTGCCGATTGGAATTGTTGAATTTTTAGAACTTTTCTTCGAAAACGTGTGGTCG
The DNA here is from genome assembly GCF_028453695.1 of Augochlora pura. Lineage (NCBI taxonomy): Eukaryota > Metazoa > Arthropoda > Insecta > Hymenoptera > Halictidae > Augochlora > Augochlora pura. The sequence goes on from NW_027589750.1 coordinate 48,656, forward strand.
TATATTAACTCTTTTGACAACTAATGAAGTGATATTGACGTCAGAAATATACACCTAGAAGTTGCAAGAACTTAGTTTGGTGATGTACAAGACATAGTTAAATATATCCTTTAACAAGTAATCAAGAGAACAAGAATTATACTACAACGTGGCACAAACGATCCACTATCTGTACATTTTCATTTTTATCACGAGGATCGTCGCATTCGGTCGCCTTTTACCCGGCACTGCGCGTCGCCCCGGTCCTTTAACGAAAAGCAACACGAAGGAGACGCGCGAGCGCGGTTCTGTCAAATCGAATCAGATCGCGCGACACGCATCCCGTTCGATCGGAGAGGATCGAGGGCACGTCGGTAGCCGGATTATTCGCGCGGCTCGCGTTCCCCACGTGATTGCAACAGGCCGCTTTCGTTACGAAACGCAGCCGGCTGTGTGTTCCGGAGGAGACGACGGAGCGCGCGATATTTCGTCGGCCGTGAAATCTGTTATCCCGTTCCGTTTGAATATTCATATTCTCATCGAAACCGAAACGAATTTATCATGCGGACGGTACGCGTCGTTCCCCCCGGTACCGTTCGAAGATAAATTTCACTCGCGGGACCGCCGACGACACCCGATCCCGCCGTAGAACACGAGAAACATTCGAAGTGTTTTTCTGTGCCGGTTTCCCCAAAAACTAACGAACAGTTCGGTCGAGAAGAGGATAACTTAATCTCATGCGAGACGACGACGACGACGACGACTTCCTCGTTCGATTGGCCGCTGCCGGCACGGTATCGCTGTCTAATAAAACACGATGGCGACATTTTTGCTCTGTTAACTCGTTTCGATATTTCTATCGGATCGCTGCCTGTTACAGCATTTTATTAGAGGCGGGGACCGTCGAGGCGGCTCCTTCTGTCCTGTCGCGTTCTTCCATTTGTTTGTGATTATGTAGATAAGCGGGTCTTATAAATGCGCGCGTCGATGCGTGGCACCTCGAGTACGAATATATACTTGTTTACGTATCTTTCACGGCATTTATTAACATATCTTCTCGGGCCATTCGATGGTGCAGATTCCATTTCTCGCTTCGTGTGGTCACTTTGTTTATCCGGGATTTTTCCGCGACTCGTGTGCCAGTTTCTTAAACAGTTTAACAATCCTCCACAGATACGATCTTTTAAATGAGAAAGAATATTATTTGATATATAGTAAATTGCTTCGGGGATTGTTATTGAAACCAAATACGAATTGGTTTCAAGAAGGTATAGTTAGTTTTAAACAATGTAATTCCAAACGAGATTCAGGTATATAATATGTCGATATGAATATGTATCGTCCACTCGCGTCTCCTCCCCATAATAAAATGCATTGCAAGTACTAAAATGCATGGGTGGCACCGCGCGTAATAACAGCACTGTATAAAAGGCGACGAATCACGCCGCACTGTCATTACCCTCGCGATCCGCAAAACCATAGTTTAAAAGTACAAACACTGTTCATTTGCTCTTTCGTTGACATTTTCGACGACACTGTGCGGCAACGAGGATGTATTATTATCACCAATCTTATTAAAATACCTTTCCAAGGAAGCTTCTCGGCCCGCGAACCCGTTAGCTTCTTCGACGAGCATCTTATCGAAATTACGTCCTCGCGGACAACGTTAAATAATAGTATAAAATTACGTGGCCCCGCTTCACCCTCGGCTCGGCGCTACTCCAATCTTTCTCGAATCTCGTTCTTCCTTAGTTTCTTAATTCTGGACGATAACATAACCTCGGGTGGTAATCTCATTCGCGGAATTCACCGGGACGAGAGACAACAATGCCCGCGAGCAACTAATCTGATGCGATTTGCCATTTTTTTTTACCGATACGAAGTGTGCCGGTGTGATTTACGAAGTAGATTGTTAATTAGGACTCGCGCGAGTATTTTACTGAGTGGAACAGTTTCTAGCTAGGTACTAGATTTCTCTTTCTCTCTCTCTCTTTTTCTATAATTTATATGAGTAATTGAATAGGAACATCGAGTAAGGATCTCTGTTACATTTACGACATTTTTTACGATTTAATGGATCTATTATTCCATTGGAAAATTCAATTGGACAGCTAAAGGTCACAGTGATACATTTTATTGGAATATTAGTTGCAATGAAATATTTAATGAAATAATATGGGAATAT
>NW_027589751.1:0-10000 GCF_028453695.1 Augochlora pura
AGAAAAACGTCGGGAGTAATCTCCGTACGTAACAGTGTTATTATTTTGTTGCATTACGTTTCCATAAGTATTCTTTTTATTCAAAATAAATTGTTTAGACTGGTGAAATTCAATTCTATTTTATTTGTGTAGCATTAGCATAAAACAATATTTATTTTATCTATTTTATTTATCTTATACGTCGCGTAAACTATCTGATATTTAAAAAATTGCACATTAACATTGAAGCTTACACGAGCTCAATGTTAAATTTTAGTTTGTATTTCTACATTGTTCATTTTAAATTAGTTACATTATTTTTATTTTATTAATATCAAAACCTATATAATAATATCGAAAGCAGCAGTAGCTTAATATTAATTTTTAGATTATATTTTTACATTATATTCACTTTATCGATTTTATTAATCGTGAATGGTATCTGATCTTTAAAAAGCTATATAATAATATTGGCACTAACGGTAGCTCAATGTTAATTTTTATCTTATACTTTTAGATTATTTATGTTATTTTTATTTTACTTATTTTATTAAGCGCGAGACAGTATCTGATACTTAAAAAATTATAAAATAATATTGGTACTTACAATAGTACAATCTAACACTTTTACCTCAATAATAGATAAGAAATTGTTGGTTACCATGACAATTCAGATCAGGGGTAAAAACTGATTTATAGACTACAAGACGCTAAAATGTTTAAACAATAATGATCAACGAACCTTTTTGGAAATACTGTGCTCTCCCTTGGTGCTGTATCCTTTCTGGTGTTTCCCCTCTTCGTCGAATTCTCCGGTTTTCTCACCTTTCTCACCGTGGTGACTTTCATCATAATGATCGGCCTCTTCATGTTTCTCCTCCTCCTCGCCTTCCTTCTCGTCGTATTGTTGTTTATGATTCTCTTTGTCATGGTGACCCTTTTCGCCCTTGTCGAATTCGTGGAACACCTTGTAACCCTGTTCGACAAGAAACACAATTTATCACAATAAAAAAAACGATTTCCAATCATCCAAAACCTTGTTATTTCGTTTTATTTTAAACAATAAATGTTTATAAAATCATGAAATTAAACAATTTTGTAATTATCGTTATTGAGAATAACGTTTTTATTAGCGATTGTTAGGAATCTAATTATAGTGATAGCAATTGTGGTGTATATAATTTTTATTGGTAATTAGTAATGATCAAATTTTTATTAGTTTATTGGTAAGGATGTAATTAGTAATTATTATGAATGAAATCTTGCTTAGTAATTAGTAAAAATAAAATTGTTATTAGTAAATAAAATAATGAATAAAATATTTATTAGTGATTATCAAGAATTAAATTTTTATTAGCGATTATTAAAAATACAATTTTTATTAATAATTAGTAAGAATACATTTTTTATTAGTAATTAGGAAGAATATATTTTTTATTAGTAGTTAGTAAGAATGAAATTTGTATTAGTAATTATTATGTAGAAAATCGTGCTTACTAATTCTAAAAATAAAATTGCTTATAATAATTATTAAAAATATAATTTTTATTAGCAATTTTTGAGATATAATTTGTCGATCTCATCTGCCCAAGTATCATTGTTTAACGTAATAATAAAAACGTTTCTATCATTGCTAAAAGACATAGTTATTTAAATAATGTAATTTTTATTAATATCGTTACTCTATCAATATTAACAAAATTTATAAATATCTAATTATAGGTTCACTTAATATATTTCTATTTGAAAATAAAAAACCTCCATACTTAACTACTTTTAATGCCATTTACCAATTCATTAACGATTGTATATTATTCAATACAATAATTACATATCTCACAATTTTCCCTCTAAAATACCTCGTAGATTCTCAACTCTTCCAATTACCTCTGTCACCATATTTCCATGCGATTCTCGATTCACTCTCCAACGAAATCAAATAAATTCCCCTAAACATTTTTGCGAAATCACGTTGGAATTTTCGCGTCGCGCGTTTCCAGGGTTCCCAAATACCAGAACAATTACAACATAAACGCGACGGCAGAGTTCACGGCTAAACTCGCCTATACGTCGAATGTCGAAACGTCGCTTCGTTAACGACGACGATCCCCATGGAATAACAATCGGCGTCGGCAAAGCGACAGCGCCGCCTCTCGCGTTGCTCCAAAGCGGAATCAACGCTGTGGACAAACGATTTCCCGAGGATCGTCGATCGAGGGAAGGGGGCACACGTGTCGGCGAGAAAATTCGGCGGAAAATATCGGTGCGCGTGCCGTTCAAAAGCGGCCGGTAACGAGTTCGCGAGCGAATTAATTGGCCCGGTCAAGCCCGGCGACCACCGCCCCGTGGCTCGGAATAAAAGTGAAAAGCAATATGTCGGGAGGGAAACGGGGAAACGACGGCGGACGGGCCGCGGCGTCGCGTCGTTACAAGGAATATGTCCCCGGCCGAAGAAAGAAGCCGTCGTTCGCCCGGGCTGCAAGCATGTCGTTCGCGCAAAAACGACCGTATAATAAATAATCCCCGGCAGCCGTGGACAGTAATATTACGACCGGTAAAAAGAGAACGAGTCGTCGACGAGGACGTTGACAATGACGAGCCGCGGGCACGTGAACGAATCGGGGGAATCCTATATCCTTTACAGGACGATGGTAGTAGCTCCACGTAACGACTGTGTACTGTGGATCCTTCGCGCTGTTGCAGTTTTAATCTTAATTTTATGGCTCAAATTAGGAACACGCGCGCGCGGACTTCCCTTAAATTCACGCGGTTCCCAATGACTTCTTCGAGTGACGGGGATGACGAAGAAATGAGTTGCAGCGATATGTGATGAAAAAGTATTAGGACCTTGAATCAGTTCTCACTGTTTTCTTCCCAAAATAAAAGCTTTATTTAAAATATAACGTTCAAAATCAGTTAACTCAAAGTATTGCCCATTACTAGAAACCACTTTCTCCCATCTTTCTGGTACTAAAAGAATTTCGCGTCGGAAAAACAATTCGTCTTTTGAGGCAATCCATGAATCGATCCATTTTTTAGTTTCTTTGTAAGAATGGAAGCACTGCTCAGCCAGGCCATGTGGCATCGATCGGAATAGGTGATAATCGAAAGGAGCTACGTTTGATGAATACAACGGGTGGGGTAGAACTTCCCACTTAAGCATTTCCAGGTAAGTTTTTACTGGTTTTGCAACATGTGACCGAGCGTTGTCGTGTAACAAAATGACTTTGTCGTGTTTCTGTTTGTATAGCGGTCTTTTTCTTTTAGGGCTCGACTCAAACGCATCAATTGATGTCGATAGCGATCTCCCGTAATAGTTTCATTCGGTTCAAGCAGCTCATAATAAATTATACCCTTCTGAACTCACCAAATGCAGAGAAGAAGCTTCGAACTATGGATATTTAATTTTGCAGACGATCTGGATGCATGGCGGACTTACCCCACGATTTTTTCGCTTTGTATTATCGTAATGAATCCACTTTTCATCGCCAGTGGCGATACGGTGCAAAAGAACCTTTTCTTTTCTGCCGTTGAAGCAGTAGTTCAGTTATCAGAAAACGCCGTACAACGTCTCTCGGCTTCAATTCATACGGCACCCAAAGTCCCTGCTTCTGCATCACTCCTAACCCTTTAAACATTTTAAAACTGTTGACGCATCTACTTGTAATATTTTTCCAAACTCTGCTAGCGTTCGACATGGGTCTTCATCAAGCAATTCCTCTAAATCTTCGCCTTTAAACTTCGTCGGTGCGCTAGAACGTCCTTTATCCTCAAGTTCAAAATCATTATTTTTGAAGCTTCGAAACCAGTCTCTGCATGTCGTATTCGACAGAGCATTGTCGCCGTAAGTCTCAACAAGAATTATTTGTGCTTCAGATACAGATTTCTTTTGAATAAAGTAGTGCAATAAAATTCCCCGCAAAACCACATTATTCGGCACAAAAGTAGACATCTTCAGAACCAATAAACAAACATGTGATTGACACTATAGTGAACAATCATACATTGAAATTGCAGGTTACATACAGTACTTTCTTGCCGATGAGTCACCATTAGAAATTCCATACACGGAGTATGTACTACTAATGCTATCTTTTGAGAAACAGCAAGAACTTATTCAAGGACCTAATATTCATTTGAGCAACACTTGAGATACTAGACTGTGAATTTTGAAGTAGATGCTGAATGTGTAATGTGATTGGTGTGGTTGCTGTGTTTTTAGTGACGAATGTGAAGTTGTTGGTCATGGGGTAACTTCGGTAAGGCCATGAGTTAAAAGTGAAACGAGCGTTCAAAGTCAACTCTGTTTTTTTAAATGGAACGATATGGTTTTTTATTTACATTCTGATAGTGTATTTTAAGACGAATACAATGACCTAGTATGAAGGTCATTCAGGGTCGCGCAAGGTCAACTGCAATAGAAAATAAAATGTCTCAAAGCACTCTTCGAACACTACGACGATTTACATGTAACATGCTATGTGCGTATTCACTACTACTTCAAGTGTTCAAAATGTCGACCTTGAACACTGAGACATAATCTAAAACGTTGCAATACTGATGATACTGCCTGACAAATTTCAGCTGTATCTATTACAGAGCAAGCTCTTTTTAATCGTTCTTGCATATCAACTGTGGTTGTTGGTTTTTCACGGTACACTTGTTCCTTCACTTTTCCCCACAAATAAAAATCTAGCGGTGTCAGGTCTGGGGAACGTACTGGCCATTTATTACTTCCTGATCAACCAATCCAACGACCTTCAAATGTCCTGTTCAGTAATTCTGTAACATTTCGAACTGAATGAGCAGGACATCCGTCTTGTTGGAACCACATGGACTATCGCATGTCCAGCGAAATGTCCTCTAACAATTCCGGCAAAACGTCTTTTAAGATTCTCTCGTATTTGTGACTATCTAGCGTGCCATCAATGAAATATGGACCAATTATTTTATTATGAAGAAGGCCGCACCAGACGTAGACAGACCAAGGTCTCTGCTTGTCCACTTCTCGTAGCCATTGTGGGTTATCTACTGACCAGTAATGCATGTTGTGACAGTTAATTTGTCCGTGGTTTGTAAATGTGACCTCATCCGTAAACAAAATTTTATTCAAGAACATTTGATCGTCTTGCAGTTTTCGTAGGCCCCACTCGCAAAACTGTAAACGTTTTTGAAAATCATTTTCACTTAATTGTTGATGTAGTGAAATGTGGAATGGGTGAAATTTGTTAACTTTAAGTATTCGTAAAATACTTCGTTGACTGATGCCACTCTCGCGTTCAAGTTGCCTCGTACCAACATGTGGATTTTGTATTACGCTTGCTAAAATGTTTATCGTGTTTCCATCATCAGTTGCTTTTTTGGCTCGAATGCGTTTATCCTTATCCCCGTTTCCAGTTTCTCGACACTTTTTTATAATGTTTGCAAAGACAGAAAGTGAAGGACTATTACGATCGGTAAATCTTTCACCATACACGCGTACCGCTTTCCTCATAATTCTATGACATTCACCATAAATGATAACCATTTCCACTTTCTCTACTATTGTGTAACGCATTCTTGAAAATTGAACACTCAGATTGAATATTTCGAAGCCGTACTCTAGTCGGTAGTCAAACTACTAATAACATTTCTGGATACAGGTAAGCATACAATGTGATGGTATGTTTATTTAGGTTCTGCGACCCTTATCAATTCTTAAAAGAGCAGTATGCCAAATACCAGAGAAGACACAAAAGTATTTGAAGAGTGATTTGAGACATTTTATTTTCTATTGCAGTTGACATTGCGCGACCTTGAATGACCTTCATAATAGGTCATTGTATTCGTCTTGGAATACACTATCAGAATGTAAATAAAAAACCATATCGTTCCATTTAAAAAAACAGAGTTGACCTTCATATCTCCTTGACGTCTTCACCTATAAAAAAATTAATGACATCAGATTACGAGCCCCTCGATATCAAGTAAGTTTGGTCTGATCCTTTTTTTTCTATCTTCTAAAGCAAGCGATTTATTCAGGTGACCTGTTTTAGGTGTCGCACCCAGTATACATATAAGTAGTCACGTTAAGTTCAGATATTCATTCTTTTTAATTACTTCTTAATTTCTCGTATTCCACAATAAAATCTTGACAGATTCGTACCCTCGGATGGCACACATGAGGTATACGCTTGTCTCAAGGACTGACATGTAATTATAAAATGAAACTATAAGGATTTGACGTCTAATGACCAGCTGTGTCTCATAACGAAATAAACACGAAATTCTAAAGAAAGTTATGGCTTTTCGGAGAACCGCATGTTACAAAGACTAGATGGGGACGTAACATTGTTCGATCATTTTATGAGTCGACTTTTCATGTGGAACAAAGTCTCTGCAGATTTTCTTTAGAGTTGTGATTGTAGATCAATTATATGGTAATTAAAGTATGTAATCTAATGATTACAGGTTTTTAATTATATTCATTATTAATTGTTTTAATTATAGTGTGCGATTTTAATAGAATTTAATTGAAGTACAATGTAAGTGAGAGGCAACCGTAGTTGATATACGATGTGATTGAAGTATAATGGAATTAAAAAGTAATGCAATTGCAGTATAATGTAAAAGAAATGTAATGTAACTCAGATAGAATGTAATTGGAATAGAATAAAGTTGAAATATAATGCAATTGAAATACAATGTAACTGAAATACGATATGATTAAAATATAATGTAATTGATATATGATGTAATTGAAGTACAATTTGATTAAAAGACAGTATAATTTCAGTAATGGAAATGTAATGGAAATATAATATAATTGAAATATGTCATAATTCTGATAAAATGTAATTGAAATACAGCGTAATTGGAATAATGTAATTATGTTCTTTTAATTAACTAAAGAACTCAATTATTATTCGAAATTAATTTAATCTCTAATTTATTATCTGTGTTACGAGCCGAGGGCCGGTGCACACGTGGCCGGAGGTAAATGAGTTTGTGCGGATATGTTGAAAGGAATGCGTGGACTGACCGATGCCTCTTTCATCACCGGGTCGACACTAGTAGGATAAGGTTTCACGGACTGGCCGTTGCCTCTTTCATCAACGGGTCGCCACTAGGTGTAGGGATGGTTCACGGACTGGCCGTTGCCTCTTTCATCAACGGGTCGCCGCTAGGTGTAAAGGAAGGGTAAGCGTTGACTGGCCGTTGCCTCTTTCATCACCGGGTCGTCACTAGATGGAAAATGCGTGGACTGGCCGTTGTCTCTTTCATCAACGGGTCGCCACTGGGGATAGATTTGGTTCACGGACTGGCCGTTGCCTCTTTCATCACCGGGTCGCCACTGATTGGGTAATGGGGTTTTGGATTGATTCTAATTGGTCTCGTAACTTCAAAGAAATATTAATTGAGCCGTTCAGTGCACTCATCGACTAACTCCATAAAATAAAAAGTCGAGAAACGCGATGAAATGATGTACATTGATTTTTAAAATTCCTGTTATAACATAGATTCACATATATAATGCAGAATGAATAAATACAGATATAGCTTTCATTTAACGTATAATTTAATGTATAAAATTAATATTATTTAATGTATAAAATTAACAAGAAAGAATAGCCAAAAAAAAAAGAAAAAAAAATTTTGCCGTTTAATGGTGTTAATCTTTATTATTCAGGAAAGTTATTATAAATATAAAAAGTTATGACTATACCAAGTGCTTTGACACTTAAATTTAAGATTTTTCAAAAAGTGGAGTTAATCGATGTGTGCACTGGGCGGCTCAATTGATACACCTCGAGCGGCAAAGGTGTATCTTTGTGGGATCGTTACCAACAACTGACTCGGACTGGGAAATGGAATGAAATAACTTGTACACTGAATTGCAAGTAAAAACTAATATAATCTAAGAACTTCAGTCTATTACAAGTGTGTAAGTGTAGTGTAAGTTTCGCGATGGTCCTAAGACACGCTCCCTGGTTTTCGCACCAAGTCGACGGGGATTAACTATTGCTCGAAGGAGAACTCGGCTCGATCTTGCTACGTCTCGCGTCGCGATTTGACTTGAAACTGCCCGATGAAAAGAAAAATCTTACCCCTTTTATATGCGGCTGAACTAGAAAATTTGGTAGTAGGGACTGGTCCTACGTGACCAGATCATCCCGCGGATGATACAGTGACAGGTGGTCCCAGCCCTTAAGCTGGCGTCCGTTAGAAGACTAAACATTTTTGTATTATGATCGCGAAACCGTGCTCTCGGCCGACGTTAGCTAGCGTAAACCCTCGAGAAGGAGCAGAAAAAACGTCGGGAGTAATCTCCGTACGTAACATCTGTATAGCTGCTCAGCTATAAATAGTGGACGCGACACCAAATCTCCATATGGATCTTTTCAACCCCTTATTAACTATTGCTATTTTAATTCTTAATCTTAATTCAATTACATCATAATTTAAAATCAATTCGTAATAATTCATAATCACAAATATACCGTACAGAATAAATAAACTCCTGAGATTTAAATGAAAAACAGATATTCGAATAAACAATCAATGTATTACGGTTCCGTAATTTCAATGTATTTTACCAACATAATTAACATTGTCATACGATACCTGTAACAATTTAATGAAATAGTAAAACAATGAAATTATACCTTGTCGGCCTTCTCTTCTCCGATATCTCGATGGTCCTCATGGAGTTCCATGCCACCACCCTTCTCTTCATGCTTGCTACCACCTGTTTGAATTAATTACAAATAAAAGTTCGCATCTTCCATCATAATTTCCAACACGAAGTCCACGTGCCTTATAATCTTACTGTATCATTTTACCTTAACATTATACAATGCTACACTGTTCAAGTTAAATGAAAAATCTCTCCCGCCGAGACAGTTGTAGAGGACATTTGTAACCTTACCCTTCGCACCTATATAACTTTTCCGTTTTATATTTTATGCATATGAAATGAGACAATTACACTTTCAACCCATAACACTCGAAAGGTTTTTCTTTTTTGAATTTTACAGAAACTAGTAATAATTTCTAAATTTATCAATAAATTTATTAATAAATAGAAAATATTGTATTTTTACTTGTATTTTATATGATTGTCTTATAATGTATGCAGAAGGTAATAATTAAAAATAAATGTCACTTTGACATGAATATACAGTATATTGTCGATACGGTGACATTCGAGTGCAATAGTTTAACAGTTTTTTAAGTACATATAAAACTGATAAATTTGTTAAAACAAATTATTTTGGATCGTTATATAACAATTTTCATTGGTGCCTTATAATGACCATTTAGAATCGGATCAATGCACGAAGATTAATTGATTAATAAAAATAACATACAGTCGTGTTTTATTAATAATAATATACACTGTGAAAAGTATTCGTGCATCAATTAAAACAAAATAACTAGACAACGGAATAACAGAACAAAAATGGCTGAGACAGAACGAGAGAGAACATTAATTTTTCGGACGAGAAAAAGTTCAATTTAGATGGACCAGATGGGTGCGCATATTATTATAATGATCTAAAAGAAGAAAAAATTTTTTCTTGTCGTCCTGCACGTGCTGAACATGTCGTGTATTTTTATCTAATTTTTGAAGTGAGGCTATTCGTATAAAATGTAACTAACTATAAAAGACTATAACTAATAAATAAGACAACTATATAATGTCAAAAATTCTATTTATACTTTTGTTTACTTATAAAAACTTTCAATATCCAGGTACAAAAACGACATAAATAAATAATATAAAATCAAAAAGAAGCTTCCTTCTATATTACCGATAATATATTTACAGAACAGGTGAGGCTGTACCTGCATGCTCGCTAGCAGCAACCTCGCTGTCGTTCGTCAACCGGAAGTCATCGTGAATCCCCTTAATCCTTTCAGCAATCACCAATTTATCGCGTAGAATCGTCGCCAGAAGAAACAAAGCCGCGAAACGATTAATACGATCTAACGACGCCATGTTGATGAAAATTCCGAAGGTGAGATTAGTCGCAGGAAT
>NW_027589752.1:932-1000 GCF_028453695.1 Augochlora pura
ATTTTGGTTTCGTCGATTCCGTTCAGGTATTTTTCATGTTGAAGATGCGCCTCGTACAGGTAGTCCTG
>NW_027589753.1:0-15000 GCF_028453695.1 Augochlora pura
ACGGTGAGCCGAACTCGGACGAAGACACGGACGAAGGTGTCGAGTCGAGGACAGAATCGGAACGGAACGACGACGAACGGTCCAGAGGCAGAAGCGATGCGCGCAGCACGGAGAGCGAGGACGAGCTTAGGGAAAAGACGCCGTTGGATTTATTTCTAGAAGCGCGCTCGCCCGAGATGATCGACATCGTGAAGTACAACGCGGCTGTTAACCTGCATGTGGACGACATAGAGAACTTGTCTCGGCGAGCGAATCGCGACGGCGACGAGAGCGCCGACGCAGAGGCGGCGCCGATTTTCCGCGAGTTAGCGTCGTTCGTTGACCCGAAGCTCGTGGAAAATAGAGCCGTTTCCGATATTTCTCTGCACCCGCAATCGACGGAGTACGTAGCTATCTCGTACGTTACCAACTCCGCGAGACCTCGTTCGTTCAGACCGAAAAAGTCCGGCGTGCTCATTTGGAGATTCGACGACCCACTGGTTCACAGCTTGGAGCTTCAACATCACCGAGAGGTTTCTTCGGTCTCGTTTTGCCCGCACAACGACGGCATCGTGATCGGGGGATGCTCCACCGGTCTCGTGGTCGTTTGGAACATCAAGGATCGATCGAGCGACGACCGGAAGATCGATTTCACCGAACCGAGACGGGAGAAGCCGCCGGTGGTTCGCGCCTCGATGATCTCCGACGAGCGTTGCTCGCACCGCCTCGCCGTTCGCAGGATCGAGTGGTTGCCCGCTGAATACCGAATAGGGCCGGCCGAAACCACGGGTAAACAATTTTTGACAGCCTCGGAAGACGGCACGGTGGCAGTCTGGAATCTTCCTCCTCTCCCGTCGAGTTCTCCGGCGTCCGACGACGCCGGTGCCATCGATTCTCTCCTGCCGACGTTCCGGCTGAGAGTCGCAGCCACCGCTGATAAACCGCAGAGCTTCGGCTTGCTGTCGGTTTGTCTCACGACGATCAGAGTCGAAGAACCCGATGAAAATGCCGAGGAACCCTATTCGTGGCTGGATGCGGAGAAGAATGATCGCAGGCGATGCTTGTGGCTCGGCTGTGTGGAAGGATTGGTCCGGTGCGGCTGGGACGAACAGATGGTCGTCGGCGAAACTTCGAGCGTCGCGCAGTGCGAGGTTTTAAGCAGCTCGTACGTACACGACGGTCCCGTTACGGACATTCTACGGTCCCCGCATCTCCGGGACGTTCTTCTGACGATCGGCGGACACGTCTTCGCAGTTTGGAAAGACGATTATCCGAAGTCCCCCTTGTTTTGGCGGCGGCGGACCGGTTGCCGGTACACGGCCTGCTGCTGGGCCAGCGAGCCCGGCGTTTTTCTGCTCGGCGATCGCCGGGGCGAGCTCGAGCTCTGGGACATCGGGGACAGGCCGAGCGAGCCGATCTTCGCGCGGGTCGTGTCCGCGACGTCGATCGCCCGATTGATCTCGATGAGTCGCTTCGTAAAAGGCGAGCGCGTCGACACGATCGGCGTGGGCGACGCTGCCGGGTTTTTCCGGGAGTTTAAAACGCGGGACGCCGTTGTCGGTCGAGACGAAACTTTGGAGAGGATGGATCGGTTCGAGGAATACGCGCGGAGGGAGGCGCGGAGGAAGAAGCTCTTCGACAGCTGGCAGAACGATTTCCTCGCGAACGATCCGGCTGTTGTGGCCAGGCGATCGGCCAGGTGCGACGAGGAACGGAGAAAGGAGTTGGAGGAGGCCAGGATAAGGCTGCGGAAGGAGAACGAGGAACGGGCGAGGATGAGGGCGGAGAAGCGAGCTCGCGCGGCACCGAAATCCGCGGTTGCTGTTTGGAAGTCGAAGGAGTACCGTCGGATGAAGACTGTTCTATTGGGGAAGAAGAACCTGGATCCGAACGAGTTGGAAAAGAAGCGGCTGCCTCTCGTTCTCTCGAACACGGAGAGAGACGCGAAACTGAGGAGAGCTCGGGACCGTAGCCAGCTCGCGGAAACGCAGCTTTCGAACGCGTTAGCCGCGGAATTCGCCGAACAATTTCAACCGATAAACGATACCTCGGAGACCGGCGAGTCCACGGTTCGGTTCGCGAAGCCTGTCGACGAGATTGCTAAGAAGTTTCTAGCGATACGAGAGAAAGCTTTGCGAACATTGGCGGAATAGCGGCGAAATATTCAAGATCGGTTTTATACAATTGAGCAGGGTAGAAATGTCAATTTTATGTGTTACTTATCCATTCAGGAATGCGTAAAATCGCAGTTTTGTTGTTGTCGACCGCAAAGGTTTATCACATTAATTTAAAGAACTATGGTTATCTTATCAAAACCAATTTCTGTATTTTTCTATTATTTTTGCAATTTTGTATCTAACGGATCACTTGTCATATAGCAGGTGAATGTCACGAGCGAGTATATCGACACGAATCGCCGAATAATTGGGAAATTTATGATTGTTTCAGGGCCTTGGGATAATATGCATGGCGTGCGCATCACCGGCACGAATTCCCGCCACCCACTGGTTTCTGTTCGTCGCGGTTACAGCCTTCATCGCCACCCTGGTGTGGTGTTTCCTTTACTTCTTGTCGATTCGAGAGGCGCTCAAGCTACCAATCAATTGGATTCTGTCGGCAAGTAAAACGGTCTCCCCCGTGGAGCCACGATTCATTATTTCCTCCATTACTATTATATTTGTTCAATATTTTATCTGATCGTATCTTATACGAATGTCTTTCTTACTCGCTTATTATCGTTATACTCTTTCTACTTCATTCCTCTCACTTTCTTATGATTAATTTCGTGCGAACAAATAAACGAACAAAACAACTGTTTGCTTGCAGGAACTTCTAAACACATCGATATTCGCCTTCTTGTACATGATTGCCTTCATAGCTCAGCTATCCGCTTGGAGCGCGTATAACGGAAATTATACTGTATCATCGAACATCGCCGGCGGTGTAAGTAATATGGAAAGAGTAAAGTTCAGATCCTTGTCGGATCGGTTTTCGTCCGAGATTTCTAACGTTTCTCTAATGTTTGCGCCGTAGGTATTTGGAATCTTTAATACGATCGCCTACGCCGCCGGTGCCTACTTCCTGTACGTCGAGTGGAAGAGCAGTAACACGCAGTGAAGAAGAGCGACCAGGGTACTCGAAGAGGCATCAAGGTACCTGAAGAGCACCTACGGCCAGGCTACTACACGGGGGATCTGTCTCCGACCCTACGCACCATCAACGATCAACAACACCGAAGCGAGGACACGCTGTTCGAGAAATGAAAGGAAAACCACATAGACTCCGTCGATGTCGACGTCGATGTTGACGTCGACGCCGACGTCGATATCGACGGTTCGAAGCTAGTCCAACGGGAAGATCCTTTTCCTATCGAGTGTCGTAGCTCAACCAGAGACTCTGTAATCTATGTGCCTTAAGATTATACATACATACGATTTACGATATACGATACCGCGGATATACGTATAGATGAATCGGCTGCCCGTACTACGTCGACGATCGCCCTTGTCGGCAGGAACGTCCCGCGATCACGAATCGACGGACGCGACTCGATTCGCGGTCGAATTCGCGGGAATATGTTCTCGACGACCGCGAGCGCCGATAACCGATCGTCAATACCCACATATATTTCTACGTACAACTATAAAGAGAGTTTTACGTCAGTCCAGGGCGGGTTATCGCATCGCGCCTAGGATATCCTCGACTCGGTTTGTATTATCGTCGGCGACGAGCTTCTCGCGAGCGATATCTCTGCGTCGTCTGATTCAACGGTGTCTACGTGGAAGCGGCTGCAATAGCCGATAACATTAGCACCGATTGTCTCAATGGAATATCGCCGTGAGATCGACAACATCCATATTGGATGCGAATCTTCCCAGCTGCCGTTCGCGAATATCAAAGTTGCAAATAAGCCCACGCTCTCGGCCGTTGGCACGCGTGCGACGCGTCCACCGCTCTCCCGTTCAGTTAACTTTTCTAATTGCGTACCTTTTGTCGCACCGCCGCGAGTTTTTATTTATAATATATGTATACACAAATTATATCTATATACATGCATATGCATATACATATATACATATACATACATTTTCAAATATATATATCTGTTTTGTATAGGTAATATATTTGCACGAATCGAAAATACGGTACATTGTTGTCTTTACCTTTTTCTTTTCTCTTTTTTTTTTTTTATGTTCATTACATTACTTTACTTTTGCTTTACTTTACTTTCACTTTTACTTTACACTTCTCTTGGCTTCTTTTGCTCGTACGCAAAGAGACACTCGCGTGATTCAGCGGTTCGTCGATGCGTACGTGAAACAGAACAAGATCCGTTGCGATACGAGGCAAACTAAAGCATTCGAGTACGTTGTATTCTCTTCTGTGTACACATTACCATTGAAATACACGATCATTTTTAACATTATCTCTTCTACAGCGTCCTTCCATTCCAATCAAAATGATCTTTGATTTCACTTGAAATAAAGGAAAAGAAAGAAAAACGCTGTCGCTATCGCGGACTGTTTCCATCCGCGTCGGTGAATCTTTTTTGAACTCTGCGATCGCTTATGATATCACCAGTGACGTCATCCATGGTACCGCGGCGGTAACGCAAGCGTGCACTTCAGTCAATCGCAGACGCTCGTCGCGCAACCATCTACCTCATTAAGGTCAGTTTAAGTCTTGCATACGCTCTCTATTTTCCTCTATCGTCCACGATATCGTTCGGCGCGCGTCATTTGTAACACGGGCATCTTTTTAATCGGACTGTTGTTGATCATTTTCTTTTCATTCTAGACCGTTTCGATTTTTACCGAGGCTTTCTCTTTCATCGAAATTCGTGCAACGAGCACGCTTGCTTTCGCGTCCGAATTCGAACAGTGGGAATTCTCTACCGCTATCTCGCCGCGCCTGCAATTCCAATTGGGGAAGATAGTAATAGCAGAGATAAGAGTAACGGATAAAGTGGGTATGCACGTCAACCTGTTGGAGTTCACGCGTTTCTACGTACATTTCGATTGCTTTGTCGGAAAACTTTTCTAGCGAGCGCGAACGTAGGTGTTTCCTGATACGAAAATAACCGATGACACCACGTCGCGCTAATTTAGGATATGCGCTCGATACACGATAAAAAGAAACATCGCGTCGTTAACAGTTTTTAATTATTACGAATCGCGTCGCGGCGTCTGCAATAATATTGTAATACCGTGGTATGGTTGTACAGTAGTATATGTATTACTGTAGTACCATGGTGTTGGTAGTTTTCATGCCGTCGCGCCGGAAGGAAAGAGAAAGCAGTCTCGCAAAGTCGTTCACGCATTGTATCGATCGGCTGGAAGCTTCAAGGGTGTGTCGAGATCAATGAAACGAAAGGGAAAGCTTCGCTGTTATTTCTCCGTGTATACTGCGAATCATTCCAATTGGTGTCCGAACGGAATTCCACGAGGAAACGCTCGAGAACGTAGATAGTAGAGGTCTCTGTGTCGTTGCATTTTTCTTTCGAGCGAACGAAACGTGAGATGTTTTCGTGTGCCGAACACCGCGGTATTCTTGGGCATTGAGAAAGAAAAGAAAACGAGGGGAGGACGAAGAGGAAGAAGAAGAAGAAGAGGGGTCGGACGCGAAATGTAGGCCGCGCCTCGAAATCCTGGCCTTGGCCGTATTTCAGACCGTTTCTGACCGCAACATCCTCGAGCGGACGTGCTGGAGCCGAAGATTGCGAGCCGACTAACGCGTTCTCTTTTTCAATTGTAGAATCGACAGCAACGGATCGACCATGTCGCACTCTGTGACCATCAGAACTCACACCGTCACGACCAACTCCACGGCGGTCATGATCAACACCGGCTACTTGAAAACGTGGAGTGGCGTGATCAAGTTGTTGCAATTGGTAAGGCCTCCCCCGTCCGTACGATCGTTTGCGATTGCGGTTGCTGTCCCGATAGCAGAGGGTACCCATTGATGTATAGTAAAAGTTCAGTTAGGCTTGATGATTCGATGATTGCATTCCTATGCCCTGGTTTATTATCATTTAAATTAAACCGACAAACGGTTTGAGAAATTTAGGGAACGAAAATTATTCCGGCAATATAGAAATGATCAGAGAAACTTTTGAAAACAATTTTATGTTGAAAGATATCATACTATAGATTGCTAATTCAAATTCCTAAAAAAGTAGGCATTTCATGACTATGATACAGTAGAGTCCCTTGAACAATTCTGTAGTTTTGATTTTGTTTGTTATGCCCTAATTTTGTCATAATAAATTTTTTTAGGCGACCCTGCATTGTTCACAATTCATTCGTCCCGCGATCAAAGTGGCGCCTCTGATGGAGAAACGTCGAAGCTTTTTTTGGAGTCCGTGCAGCGCCAATTTGTGCAGTGGCAAAACGCTCAAACTGTTAGCCAAAGTCGACTGTTGATAAATGGCTAACTGTTTGAGCGTTTTGCCACTGCACCGATTGGCGCTGTACGGACCTCGAAAAAAGCTTCGTTGTTCCTCCACCAGAGACGTTACCTCCGCTAGATATGTGTTATGCATACACACTGAAAAACATGAATTACAGTGAAATTAAAAAATGAAAATGTAAACCAAGAGTACAGAATTTTCAGAAGAATTTTCTGCATCGATAACCAAACAACAGTGATTCTATCCCTCCGCCAATTATTCATAATTCGATGCTTAGAGAGTGTCAATAATTTATAATTTATAATTGCATAACTTTGCAAGTACATCCACTGAACATTTCCGCACCGTTTGGTATACTTTTTAACCATCGAATTTCCCCGTCGAAAGTGATTTAATTATTCGGATTTTTACAGGCTTTGGGAATCGTTTGCGTGACGATCATCGGTCATTATTTCTCCACATATGGTTACTACGTTTCTGCCGAGTTATTCTTCCTGCTGATAACTACAACGTTCCTGATTGGCACCACAATTCTGGTGATAAGCTATTTGTCCTCACATTCGACGCCAGGCATCATTGCGAAAACAATTTATGTGAGCAACAGGATTTTCTAACAGCTGAACGGAAGCATGTGAATCGACGGAGCACTAACGACTCTATTCCTTTCGCAGGAACTGATATATCATGCGATCGCGTTTGGACTGTACCTAGCCGCGGCGTTAACGTTTTTGGTGAATGTGTCCAACAGAGGCAGGGGAAACGAAGTGCTAATGGCTGGAGCGGTAACGCGAACGAAATCCCTTTCTTTTTCAACCGTTCGGCCACGATGTTTCCTACGAAATAACACATTGTTCGATTTTCAGATCTGCGGTCTGGTAAACGCGGCGCTATACTTTCTCAGCACGATTATCGCCGTTCGCACTTACAGAGGCCTCTGAGCTGCCCGAGGAAACAATCGCCGCCTTGACCGATCAATCGACCGCTTAATTTCTCGAACAAACTCGGTTCGAATCGAAATATTATTCGCGGCGATTTCTACGAGCATACTGGACATAATTCGTATATTTCTAACGCCGTAATCGCGGGGCGAATCGCCGAACATCCGACGCCTATGTTACGTCAACGAATACAAGGCATTTGTTACGTACGCGGAAGCGCGAAATAAGAAATCGCAACTGTATGCGCGAACGAAAGTAACTCCTGTACACTCGACCGCGTAGCTCGCGCTCGGCGCACAAACGACTGTACCTACGGGCATTTGATACTCCTCCGACAACACATTTTTTTAAACCGTATTTGTACAAAGCGTGAACAGAAACATATTATCACCTATATATTTATAACACGCAAGCTCTGCGTTACTTTTACGACTGACGATTTACCAATAAAATGGACTTTGTAAAAGATCTCGCAGTCCAGAATCAAAAACTGTCGATCCTTCCACGAACCGGACGAACAGAGAACGTGATCCGAACGATCGCTCGGGCACGGAAGATCGAGCTGATGGAGCTTGATCGCGCGACGACGTGCCGGACGCAACACGTAATTGTGACTCAGAAAATTTGCCCGTTATGCGCCGAGGGAAATACGGCTTTCTTTCGCACGGCCATCGACAGGACGCGGACCTGCACGTAACCCCGTATGCGGGACGAGTTTCAATAAAGTTGCACGCGAGGCGAAAGGGAAAGAGAAATGGGGAGAAAGAGAAAGAGAGGACAGGATACCGCGGTCGACGCGCTACGCAAGCAATTAAATTATGTATGCGATTGTGACCAAACGCGATGCACCGCGCGGGCCGTCGGAAATGAACGAATTACCTCGGGATCGATCGGGATCCACGCCCCAAGCCTATCCGAGATCTCTTTTTCTTTTCGTTTCCTGTGCCCGTGTCGGCGGCGCAACAGCCGGTTCAATGAATGTGTTCCGACTTCTGGCTTGCGACGGCACGTGCCAGAAATAGCCGTGTCTGTATCCCCTCGCGAGGAATCCCACGCGGGGGGTGGTGTCGCGACGTTTCAACTTTCAGAATGAACTGGCAAGTCACCCTCAGTTTGTTGGAAAGCACTACGACGAACGCGTCCACCGCCGTCTGGACCCGCGTGTCTCTCCGCCAATCGAAAGATCGCCGGTTTGCCGTCGAATACGGATAATCCGCGGCTCGAGCGCGATACAAATCACCGGGTCGATTCATTGGTTGCCGCGCAAACGTACGAATTAATCGTCGTTTAACCAATTAGGGCCGCCGAATCAATGATCCGGGCGTAGACCGAGAGAGAGAGACACGGGGTTCAACGAACTTATCAATTGCCGGCGACCCCCGAGGTTCGACGACGGATACTTTCGCGAAATCGTTAACGAGAATCGCGCGTCGAGAAACGACGGATCGCCGGCCCGAGGAGAAAGAGAAGGGAGGAGACGAAGGAGGTGGAACGATGGGCCGAAACGATGGAGGGCCGATAATCAGGATGTCGTCCGGCGGCACTCATACGGCCGGAGGTGTCGAATGTTGCTGCTGCCGATGCTGCACGTGCATACACGTGGAATTCCTCAAGACTATGCCCGGCATTATCAAGCTCTGCGAAACGGTACGCGTCCGGTCTCATCCGGCAATCGATCGCCCAAACTACCGCGATAATATTAAGTTGTATAATTAGCCAGTCTATGCAACTCAGCTTAAACGAAAATTGGAAGCGTCTGCTTTGAGACAGGGTAGATTAATTTGCAACAGCATGACGAAATCGTTCTGAAAATTTAAAGGAATGCACCATGACGTCACGGTGTTTACAAGATTTAAAAGGAGAAGTTCAGATGGAGTTTATGATACGTTCCTGCGGCGCTATTTCCATGAAACTTGACTTAAATGAACGCTAGATGTGTCTACTTTGAAGCAGGGTAGATTAGGCGAAGATAGTGTAATAAGCCCGTTCGCGTCGGTGTCTACGCGGTGCTGCGTTTTCTTACAAGAAACCGCGAACGGACTTATTGCACAACCTAACAGTGACGATTATCATCGACCATGTGTACCGTGATTGCAGATAATCAGTGGCTTGATTCAGAGCTTGCTGATTAATTACGGCTTGAGGTACAGCACGACGATTGGCTCCGCTTTCGAAGGGTCTTTGACCACGTCCTCCGCCTGCTTTTTGACGTCGGCGGTGCTTCTGGCTTGCTACGTCTTGTCCGAAAAATCCTACAGACAGATCAAATCGTCCCTCTTCGTACGTACAATTACAACCGCGATCTCTGTGATCTCTGTTTGTCATCTCGTTTAACGCCTTTCCAATCATTTCAGGAAGTGATGTTCAACGCTCTCGCGTCGTTCTTGTACCTAAGTTCCGCCTCCTATTTGGCATTCTCTACGAAGCTGTTCCTTCTGCCGGAATATTACATAAAACCAGGATTCGATGTTTATCCCGCGATGACGGCCGCTTACGTGCGTATCCTTGTCGCCGATGCTTGCCTTTTGTCGGACGCTTCTCTTCTTACATGGTTCGTGTGTGTCCACAGATGATGAGCGGCTTGGTAGGCGTACTACACGGGGTGGACGCTTATTACTCGTACGCCCATTACAAGACTGGACGTTGAATCGCGCCCGTCCTTCCGTTGCCGTTCGAATGCGTCAAACGACGCTCGATAATAGGATAATCAGATCCGATAATCAGGAATGTGGGTCGAGTGCCTCTGGATGCCGAACCGATACCGATCTTCCCTCGTGGCCGAGAAATCGCGAGGAATCGGCCGATTAACCAATGGACCGTCTCGCGCGTCATCGAAGATTTTATAACGATACCTCTATTTTGATATTGTTGTACGGAATTTGTTATACCTAGATTGGATTTCTATGAAACAGAATATTCTATTTGTGGTCTGTTCATTTTGATACTGAAATGTCTATTTGCTAAAACCCAAACTATCGTCGGATTGTAATGCGTACAGCGGTGCGAGTAATTATTATTAATTATTAAACATCGTATTTGTTTGTTTCCATATTAGGGATAACAGAGAATGGAAATATACAAATATACATTTTTTTTTGTTTACGTCTCCGTAATGGTTTATAGAAATATATTTGATATTTATAAAATGAGATTAGTCTGTAATAATTAGACCGTAGATTTTACACATTTGTGATAAAATTGGTCAGTTGAAATTTAGAAGTATCTAAGAATGTCTGTGTATTGTTTTCAACTCTTCGAGAAATTATTTAAGGAAACAGGAAACTTCTACCCCACTCATTGTTCGCTACAATCGATGACGACAATTTTTATTTTGCACGACGATCCGTAGTCTGATAATTACGCGCGCCACTGTAAATGGGTGTCTTCTACGTGTGCGTATGAACGTTTCGGACGTCCTACCCTTAAACGTGTACGAAATAAACCGGGACGATCGAAGCGGACGGGTGTCGCGCGGAGCAAACGAGCACCGCGTCTTTCATTTCGGATGCACGCGCGTAGAAGTTGCCGGGCCAGCAGGGGTGCGGTTCGCCGTGACGTCCATTCGGAAAAAGGCCGCGGCGATTGGACGGTTCTAGCAGAATTCTTGAGAGGGACTGTACGAAAAGCGTGTGCAGGTCGTTCCAATGCGTACCAAGTTATACGTGGTTCCCGGACAGTGAATGGAAGTTACACGTCGGTCCTCACGGACTGACTCTCCTCGATGGAGACCGTGAGGTTTCTCTTTCCTCTCTGCCCCGCCCCCTTGCCGCTTCCCGCGATCCGTGAAGCGTAGCTGGCCTCTCTTTCTTTCCACTTTCGGCGCGGATCGTTCGCCGCTCGTTCCACGCGCGCCACGGTTTCCGTTGCTCTCGTAGAGGCTTCACCGAGCATATCGCATGACTCGCGTGGCATGTGGCCGACAGTTTACTTCGGGACCTCGAACCGGTCGATTCGCGGACGATCTCGAGCGTAGAGCGGACTATCCGATCGCACGACCATGGGACTGCGCGAAAAGACCGTCAACAACAGCCACGCACTGCTCTCGACCGGGGAAGGTATCCAAATTTTTTTGCGACTATTTCGATTCGATTCTCGCGAACCAGAGACGACGAGCCGCGAGTTGCCGCGAGTTGCCGACAAAGCCGAGTTTCCGTGTATCGTTGCGTCGCGATCGGCGAGCCCTCCGTGAACCCTGCCGTCCTCGTGAACCTTCCGACACCGTCTCCCTCCGCGCGTCAGTCGATTCCGCAGGCTGCCAATTTCGCGGCGAAACTCAACAGGTGTGTCGGTGTCGGCCGAGCGTCGTGTTCCTCTTCCACGGCAATACACTCGGCGTATACCTGCGCGTTCACCGATTCCCAGCTACCTGCACCGCTGCCACGGTCCACGCCCCGAACAATCGCTGGATACCTTGGAAGTTCTTGCCTCCGTTATCCGTTCGCCGCGATTTCTTTCCTACCGTTTCTTCTCGGAACACGCAAAGTTTCGCGCGATTCGCGTCGCATTATCGCCGCGTCGACGGTCGGGCGAAAAAAAAAAGTGACACCGATACTTTCCTCGGTTACCATTACGGGCGCGCGATTTCTCCCGAGCTTGGGAAATCCTTCGTTTCCGGGAACAATCGGTTAGCGTGGAATCCGCGAACACGGCCGTCCGCGTACACGCGCACCCGTAGGTACACGCGGCCACGGTTGTGTAACGATAACGGGACGATTACTGTGGGGTAATTAAATTCCGAACGGTAGATTCGCAAATGTTTGCTCGCTGCGAACCGTGGACTATCCACGAGGGGAATTCGAAGGGGAACGCGAAGGAGTTTGCGCAGGAATTTCATGGGATTCGATGGGAGCTTGAACGGGGACCGCGTAATCGTCTCGGCGCGCTGGAAAGACGGCGAGATGATGTAGATCACCTATCAGCGAACCGGCGCGACGTTTTCGACGTAATGACGCAAACCGAAATGTTTTATCTTGTTAACAAAATCACGGCGATCGATCGAAGCTCGCCGGGTCCGGGGCTTTTTGTTTTGTTCTTGTTTTAATTACTCTTACTATTGTAGCTCGAGCTCTAGCTCATTGCTACCTATTGTCTCATCATATTATTTAAATTTCTATTGTAAATTTTTTATATCGGGTCAATTCTCCTTTTGTTCTAAATATTCTTTGAGTAATTCGTGTCATGTATTTATTGAAAAACTATTTTAAACTTTTTACTAGATTTTTCAATTCTTTACATATTATATATATTTTGTCATTTTTTTGTAATTTTGCCGGGTCCGTGGCCGCGATAAACTGCAGTTTCGCGAGCAAGCTCGTCGTTGTACGTCGTCGGAGGTAGGAAATCGAAACTGCGAGCCGTTTAATTGCCGCGCGTTATCGCCGACAGCGAAATCGGAGCACAATACGCCCCTCCGGCGTAACAGAAGCAACGATTGCCGATGTAATCGCTGGTAAAGCCTTTCGAGGGACTCACGGTCGGATTCGATTGCCGAGGTCTCTCGCCGCGGAGTCCCATGCAAAGTCCCCTTTCCAAAGATCGCGGGTAGGTATAGGTAATTCCGTCGGGACGGTGAAGTAGCCCCCCGCACGCAACGAGTCCTCGGTGTTACATCAACCGCCCGCATTCCTGGTTTGCTGCGGCTGTCGCCGCGATTGCTGCAACGCGATGCGCGCCGATTTCTGATCGATCGGAAAGATATGTCGGCGGTCGTAATGCTGTACGCGTGCACGGCTACCGAGGGACACGGGAGAAACGCGTAGACCGGTCTAGGTTCTTGTCGGCGCGCTGCAGCGGAGGCCCGAGGGCTCCCGGCGTTGCAGTCGCGAAAGATGAACGCGTTTCTCGGCGATGAATCTCGCGTCCCTCGAACCTTACGAACCCTCGTTCGTCTCTCGCGTCGATTCGACGCGTTTCTCACCGATTTTCGAGCAAACAGAAAATTAATTGAAAACTTATTTCATTTCGTCGTGCAACTATTCTTAATTCATCTCATCGTTATCACTCGACTGAGGACTCTTATGTAAAATAAAAATTGTTTGCATTAACCAGTTAGCTACGTACGACGTGTGTACACGTCATATGGAAATGGTAATTTTATGTCTTGTAATAGAAATATTTCTTCCACGATTTATGACAAAATGCTCATGGTAACGTAATCATAAATTTCGCACGGTTTAGGATAATTCTACAACAATTATCAAAAAAATAATCTTCAAAATATATCGACGTAGCTGAGTGGTTGATTGCTAGATGCAGGAGAAATATTTGTTTCTTTCTTCAACGATTTCGATAAATTGCATAAATTTTCTAGACACTCATTTTAATGATAAACGCGTAAAATATATGCTGTTATTCCTATTAGTATTATTCGTGTTATAGTTATTATTGCATGCCGTTAAGCTTGTTATTGTTAACGTTGCTTATAATACTACTATCTTTATCAATTAATTCCCATGTTAGTACTGATTGCTTCATTCAACCTCCGCTCATTTTTATCTTGTTATGATTGCTTCTCTCTGTCGTTCTATCTTTGTTTCTTCCGCCCGGCATTGTAGCATTGATTTTGTATCCTCGCGGCAACTCGATGGCAAGAAACGAATTAAATTTGGCGTGCGAGGGACGGACAGGAAGGTCGAATTCCATGGAATCGGCGCGGCGATCGGGCGTCGAGCCGGCTCTCGATTTGTACGCGACAGGGTCGGGCCCCGGTCCTTTGCGAACACGCTCGCGTCCTTCCTCTTCCTGTTCCGTCAAGGTGGCGTACGTGCCCCGAAGAACGTCACGGGAAGAAGTAGGCGCAGGGGGGGGGCGAGCCGCCGTGACGCAAATCAGCTGACCAAATTATTTCGTGGCCGTTCCTTAATCCGGCGACGGCACGGAAGAGTGACGCATCCTTCGCCGCGCGATCGACAGCGTCAGCGAATCCGATCGATTCCGCGACCTCGTTCGCGATCGTGGTTTAGTATTTCGTACGATTCAAAGTGCACGGGGATCCCTGTTTCAGGGGAAATGTCGTGGTCGACGACGGAAACGCCGTTCACCGCCGAGGAAGAGGACGCGATAGTCACTCTGGTGGTGGTCGTGATCGGTATCATCGTGGCCATAATTGTACTCTTCTCGATGGGAATATTCATCGATTGCAAACACCAGTACGGAAACCGGATACACGCGTGTGTCTATACCGTGGGGGGACGACCGCGAACGGACTGAACCGACTGGTTGCTTTCTTTCAGGAAAAAGGAGGCTCTGAAGAAGCGGAAGCTGAAGCTGAGAATGCCGCCGATGTCTCGGACGAGGAAAACGGAGAAGGACGACGCGAAATCGTTGGCGTCGGACATGTGCCCGAACGGGGCCAGCGACGCCGGCTTTCGAACGAGGGATGCCATAGTTTGACGGTCCCGCGGCCGTCCTTCTATGAAACGCAGCCGGTTCTGGTCGGACTTCGTCGAGATGGAAAAAAAGTGGTCATTCTATCGGAGTTGATGAAAAAGAACTGTCGGCATTGTTTTACCGAATTCGGCCCGAGGTCGCTGCCTCAGCCTTCGTCGCGCGAAGAAGTTCCCCCGGGGCCCGAGATTATTTTCAACTATTTCCTCGACTGTGATTTGTATCTTTATTTATCTCGTGCGTCAATTAGAGCTCGCCGATCGCATCGATCGGATATCGCGGGTTCGC